>NW_025967248.1:0-25000 GCF_021869965.1 Rhincodon typus
CAACCTACTCAATATCTCCTCACAAGACTGACTCTCCATTGCTGGTACCAACCTAGTGAGCCTTCCGTGGACTGTTTTCAACTGATCTTTTATGACCACCTGGAAGGATTGACAGGAATCTCAACATATTATCTCATTGCTGCACTGCCAGATTATGTGTTTTAAACTCTGGACTGGAACATGAAGTTGCAATCTGGTGACTTAAAAGGCAAATGCAGTAAGATTTACATGGAAAACTATACAAGCAATGTATAAATTACAAAAGTTTTGGATGGATTAGTCATAGAGTCGTAGAGTAATACAGCATGAAAGCAGGCGCTTTGGCCCAAACCGGTCCATGCTGCCCACTCAACTAGTTCCAATTTTCCTTATTTGGTCCGTATCGCTCCAAACTCCTCCCATCCATGTAACTATTCAAATGCTTTTTAAATGTTCGCTAATGTACCTGCCTCAACCACTCATTCCATATGTGCACCACTCACTGTGTGAAGAAGTTGCCCCTCAGGTCCTCCTTAAATCTTTCTCCTCTCATCTCATCTCATTTGTCTCTTAAACGTAGGTAATAGTTCAAAGGAACTTTGGTGTGAAGTCTATTGCGTGAGTAAATTTTCTGTTTTCTGTAACATGGACAAATATCTTGTACTAGGTTTATCAGGTTGAGGTCACATTCAGAATAGAACTAATTTTGCGTGACATTGTTACACAAAATCCAGTAAAATGTTTACATTGTTTTTGAAGTATTTGATTCATATATTCGCTCTTGTCAATATGACAGAATTGTTTCTCCGTGTGTAATTATTTTGTAAAAATTGTTCATTTTTTAAGAAATATGACAATATTTTAAGTAAAAGTGCACCTTCAACGTGGTTTAAATTGTCTGAAATTAAACAAATATTTAACATAATCAATTAATAAAACTAGTGTATCTACACTGAGGCTACATTTGAGTTGGAGTCCATTGGTAAATTGGTGTTGCAGAATCATAAGCATTACAGCACAGGCAGAGTCTATTCATATCATTATATCTATGACTGTGTTTGCTTTTCATTTGGAACTATTTCCTGTCATTTACTCAACCTGCATTTTATTTTATTGCTTTCCAGCCATTCCACCAGTTCCTGTAAATATTTTGAAATGTGCCTCAATAGCAACCTAAAAAAAGTTTACCTTCATTTTTCCAGTGTTAATTCTTAGTTCTTGTCTCTCGAGTACTGTCACCTATCATTTGAAATATTGTTGCACTATTACCCTTTAAATAGCTGTCATAAAGTTTACACCTTCTTTTAGATCCCTCCATGCATTTCTCTGATTCAGTGAGAAAAGTTCTAATATTTCATGTCAGTTTTCAAGTCTCCCTTGATAACTGTAGTATTTTGTTTCCAGTTGTAAATAATCCTTGCTGAATCATTTCTACAAATCCAATATATTTTCCATAGTTGTATACCTAAAACTGCACACAATAATCGTGACCTTGTAAATTTCTTTCATAATTGCAACATTACCTCATGGAGTCCCAATTGAGCTCTTAGTAGCCATTTCTGCCTCACTTCTATTCTTAAATGTTCATATATCTATATTTTCAAATGTTTATATATCCATATTGCTGGATGAATGTCTTTTTCTAGGTTAAGACTTTATGGAAATTTTTCACTTTTGGTATTGTTTTTGCTAAAATGCACTATATTATATTGAATTGCTTTTGCACCCAATCTGACCATTCCACTAATAGGTCTGTCTTTTTATAAACCCCTGCATTCATCCAGCTAACCATCTAATTTTCAAAAATAATTGAACATCATTCAACAATGACTTGTATTTGTACAGTGCCTTTTAACCAAGTAAAATGTCCCAAGGTGCTTCAAATCAGTGCAATCAGACAAAAACCGAGCCAAAGTTAGATCTTTGGGTTGAACTTCTGGATGAAACAGTTAAGATACATACAACAGGCCAGAGTCGCTTGGGTCTTGCTCGGTGTAGTTTTGGATGCATATTTAAGTCTTGAACCTGAGTGAGGAGTTGGTGAGATCGTTGGGGTGAGAGACTAGGTTGGTGGTGTGTGAGAGAGATGGTGATGAAGTAATATGATGTCAGCATTTTCAATACTGCGCTCTTAAAATGGAGAGAACTGGTTTGTATGGACTTGATAGTTGTTCAGAAAGATAAGAAAGAGTCATGGAGTCAAGGAATGAAACAGAGATGAAGCTGAACATCAGCGTATAGATGGAAGCCTTGCATTTGGAGAGTGCCTCACAAGATATCCCAAAGTGCTTTACAGCCAATTGAGAAGTACAGCAATGTTGTAATGTAGGAAACATAGACAGTTTGTTTTTATATAAAGCCTGTGTTGTAATTAAACATCTTCATGGAAGGGTTATCGAAAACTATTTAAAACCAAGCCACATCAGGAGATATTAGGGCTGGTGACCAAAAAAAAAAATCAGTCAAAAGGTTGCTTTAAGGAGCACGTTAAAGAAGAAAAGAGAAGAAGAGAACTCAAGTGTTGGCAGAGAAATCCAGACAGCTAAATGATGTAGCAATATAAATGGGGGATGCTCAACAGGCCAGGACTGGTGGAGTGCACAGATCTTGGAGGTTTTTAAGCTGTAAGTAAGAACTATTTCAGTAGAATGCCCATTCAGAAAAAAAAACTGACACCATGCCAAATTAAAAAAAGGAGACTTTGGAGAAGGTTGGCTAAAACGGTGGGTTTTATGAAGCATCTAAAATGAGAGAAATGCAAATGTTTTGGGTGCGATACTAGAGATTAGGGCCTGGGTAGCTGAATGATGGAATGAAAAAGTAGGAGGTGCAGAAGAGATCACAATTGGACAATATGAGAACTTGAAGTGTTATAACATTCAAGGCTATGGGCCTACTGTGGGAAAGTGGTACATTTTTGGTGGTACAGACTTGATGGGTCAAAGGTCCTGTTCTGCACTGTATGATTCTACAGGGAAATGTAGAATTTTCTTGGAATTATGGGACTGGGGGAAGTTACAGACATGAGCATGGGACCATTGAGGGACTTGAACCCAAGAATGGGAATTTTAAAATTGAAGATGTCTGATAGACTAGTGAGAGTGTTGAGGTTTGGCAAATGAGTGTGCTGGGGGTTTAGACAATATAGTTCATCGTTTGCATGGTTAATGGGTGAACAGAATTTGGTGAGATCACAGAAATGTTTCTACTTGGACCATTTTTAACCATGTTTGAATCAATGTTGTGAAACAGTCTGGAGCACCCAAAAGGCACAAGAGATGGTAATGCCAAATAATCAAGATTGAACATGAATAAGCATGTCATTGACAGTTAAATACCACAAAAGAGCACTGAAAAAAACTGCCATCACTTTGCTGTTAACTCAGATTAGGCTGAGGAGATGGGAATTCATTCGATAGTGTTTTTTTTTGAGAGGACGTTAGACCTGTGCACTTCCCAGAACTTGGAAATCCTAGAACATGAAAGACGTTGAAAACAAACAGACCAGCAGGTCAATACTTTTTCAGCACTACTTGTAGACAAGCTTGGCCTCTAAGTTATTTTCTATCATTTTTTGAACAATAAGACATATGAGCAGAAGTGGGCCGTTCAGCCCATTAAGTCTGCTCTGCAATCCAATGAGATCACAGGCTGATTTGATAATCCTCAACTCCACTTTCATTCTTTTTCACTATAACCCTTGATTCTCTTACTGATTATATTCAGTCTGAGTTAACTAAATTTTTACTTAATGATCCAGCCTCTACAGCCCTTTATGGTAAAGAATTCCACAGGTTCGCTACCCTCAAAGAAGAAATTCCTTTTCATCTCACTCTTAAATGGGCAACCCCTTATTCTGACATTACGCCCTCAGGTCCTAGACTCTCCTACAAGCAGAAACAACTATTCTGCATCTACCCTGTCAAATCCCCAAACAATCTTGTATGTTTCAATAAAGTCACCTCTCATTCTTCTGAAGTTGAGTGAGTACGGGCACAAACTACTCAACCTCTCCTCAAGACAATTCCTCTATTCCCAGGAGCCTTCTCTGGATGACCTCCATTGCCAGTATACCTTCCTTAGATAAGGGACCCAATACTGTTCTAGAATTCATCTGATTTGTTTGCTCTCAAACTCTCGCTCCCCAAACTATCCAATTAGATTGATGATGTATACAAGTACTGATGGAGTTTGGTTCTCTTTATTTAATTTCATCACAGGTTTCTATTGTTTACAGATTAACAAGTCAGACATTGAAACTAATTTAATTTAAATTGTTACTAATTTAGTCGAGAGTTAATGTAGTTACAGCCTATCAAAATTAACAGATTGAATACAATCTACATGATAGAATGAACTCATCAGTCAGTAGTAAATTGGACAATGAAAAGACACTGTACAAGTGGACCCCGGGCTTGGCGGTCTTGTACTGGATTGGCAGACTCATCCCAGCTGCGTCTTCAGGGTATTCCATCATTCTTTAATCAGCTTTTCTTGATCCCAGGAGCCATTAACTGAACTGTGATGAACTTTGTCTTAATTTTACATTTTTCTTATTATGTATGATTTCTGTCATTGATACAAGTGCTGTGTTGGGTGTACCTAAAACTTTTCACTGTATTTTTCATGTAAAAGTATACGTGACAATACATTTCTATTCTATTTCTATTTCTATTCCCTCTAGTTTTGGACTCCCCCACCCTAGGGAAAAAGATTTTGGCTATTCACTCTATCATAACAGGACAATTAGATAAATTCAAGGTATTCAAGCAGAATCAACATGGCTTTTTGAAAGGAAAATCATGTTTTACCAATTTATTGGAGTTCTTTGAAAACGTAACATGTACTATGAAAAATGTGATGAACTTAGATTTCTAGAACACATTTGATTAGGTGTCTCATTAAGGTTGCATTGAAAATAGGAGGTAAATACACCAGAAAGTTTTGGAAAGTGGAATATTTGAGGTTTAGTTCCTTCAGAGCTGCTGATAATACACAGAGACATTAACCAAGGGTAACAAAGTTTTGAACAAAAACAAAGTTGCTGGAAAAGCTCAGCAAGTCTGGCAGCATCTGTGAAGGAGAAAACAGAGTTAACATTTCGGGTCCGGTGACCCTTCCTCAGAACAAAGTTTTGACTGCTTTTTACCATAAATTGGGCTCACAAATGGTTTTACTCTGATTTATGGAACTAGTCATCAAGATTTAAGATTACAGATTTTCTTTTCCTGAAAGTTTCAAGCAGGTCCAAAGGGACCTTGATCAAATGGTTCAATGGGCTGAAAAATGGCAGATGGAGTTCAATTTGGATAAACGCAAGGTATTGCATTTTGGTACAACAAACCAGGATAGATTCATACATTTAATGGTAGGGCCTTGGGTAGTGTTGTAGAACCGATGGACTTAGGGGTGCAGGTACATAATTCTTTGAAGTTTGCATCACACATAGTGATTTTGGAGTAGATTTGTAGCTTGGGTTGTGGGTGTTGTGGTTGGTTGGCTCGCCGAGCTGGTTTGTTGTTCCGGAGACGTTTCATTACCCTGCTGGGTAACATCATCAGTGCAGCCTCCAATGAAGTGCCGGTGTGTTTTCCCACCTGGTTTTTAAACTCTGGAGTCCGTTGAGCTGGATTGCCTCACTTCCGGTTTTCCTTCGTAGTGGAGTGTATATGGGGTCAAGTTCTATGTGTTTATTGGTGGCTTTCTTCGTGGAGTACCAGGCTTCTAGGAATTCCCGTGCCTGGGACAAGCTAAGCAGAGACAGGCACGGGAATTCCTAGAAGCCTGGTACTCCACGAAGAAAGCCACCAATAAACACATAGAACTTGACCCCATATACACTCCACTACGAAGGAAAACCGGAAGTGAGGCAATCCAGCTCAACGGACTCCAGAGTTTAAAAACAAGCGGTAAAACACACCGGCGCTTCATCGGAGGCTGCCCTGATGATGTTACTCAGCAGGGTAATGAAACGTCTGCGGAACAACAAACCAGCTCGGCGAGCCAACCAACCACAATCAAGTTTGCTCAGTCCTTTGAGTATAGGAGTTGCGAAGTCAGTTGAGGTTGTATGAGACATTGGCGAGGCCTTCTCTGGAATACTATGTCCAGTTCTAGTCACTCAGTTATAGGAAGGATATTATTAAGCTGGAGACGGTTCAGAAGAGATTTACCAGGAAGTTGCCACATATGTAAGGTTTGAGTTATATAGAAAGGCTGAATAAGCTGGGACTTTTTTCACTGGGATGTAGGAGGTTGAGAGGCAACCTGAAAGAAGTTTATAAAATTTGGATAGGTACATGAAAGGAAAGGTTTGGAGGGATATGGGCCAGGAGAGGCAGGTGGAAGTAGTTTAATTTGGAATTGTGTTCGGCATGGACTGGTTGGACCGAAGGGTCTGTTTCTGTGCTATGTGACTGTCTGACTCTATGTATCTGTAAAGCCACTGTTTTCGTGAATGAAGTTTAGAGGGTTTGAAACAAGAACTTCAGAAGTGTTCTAGGGCACATATGGAAGTGAGAGAATTCAGAGCGGATGTTACCATATTGTTTTTAGATCAGAGCAATTCTGCTGGGATTTTTTGAGACATATAATCCAAAGGTTCTTAAACATCTGATGAACATCTTTTGGAAGTAGGAGCTTGCAGAGTGATCTTATAGGGTTTATAAAATCATGAGGGGCATAGATAAGATGAATAGCAAAGGTTTTTCCCTAGGGTGGGGGAGTTGAAAACTAGGGGGCATATTTTTAAGGTGGGAGGAGAATGTTTTAAAAAGGACATGAGTGGCAATTTTTTTTTTTTTTTTTAACAAAGAGCGTGGTTTGTGTGTGGAATGAACTGCCAGACAAAGTGGTGGATGCAGGTACAGTTTCAATATTTTAAAGACATTTTGACAAGTACATTAATAGGAAAGATTTGGAGGGATATGGGCCAAATGCAGGCAAGTAGGACTAGTTTACTTTGGGAACGTGGTCAGTGTGGACTAGTTGGACCAAAGGGATTGCTTCCATGCTGTATGATTGGTGTACAAAGACAACCAGGTCTTGTTGCACCTCTCCCTTTCCCAACCTATTGCCATTTGGGTAATAATTTGCCTTCCCCTTTTTTGCTACCAAAGTATATCAACATTGTATCCCATCCGCCAAGCATTTATGCACTCACTCAACTTGTCCAAATCACACTAAAGCATCTCTGCATCTTCTTCACAGTTCACCCTCTCACCCAGCTTTGTGTCATCTGCAAACTTGGAAATTTAACTTTCAGTTCCCACATATAAATCCTTAATATCTTCTATATATGTTGATCAAGCACTGATCCCTGTGGCACTCCACTCGTCATTGCCTGCAACTCAGAAATACACCTGCTTATTCCTACTCTTTGGTTCCTGTCTGACAACCAGTTCTCTATCCATGTCAGTACACTACCCCCAGTCCCAAGCGCTTTAGATTTACATGGTAGCCTCTTAAGTCGAACCTCATCAAAAACCTTCTGACAGTCCAAGTAAATCACATGCTCCTTATCAAATTTACTCGCTACACCTTTGAAAAATTCCAGTCGCTTGATTTCCCTTTTTGTAAATCCAAGTTGTCACTATCTGATCCTGTCATTGTTTTCCAAGTATTCTGCCATTAAATCTTTTATAATAGACTGTAGCATATTCCCCACTACCGATGTCTGGTTAACCAATCCAAAGTTCCTTTTTGTTTTTTCTCTACCTTTTTTTAAATAGGCAAGTTTCAGCAGCTACCTTCAAATCCGTAGGAACTGTTCCAGAGTCTACGGGATCTTGAAAGATGACTGTCAACATATCCACTATTTCTAGGGTCACTTCTTTAAGTACTCTGGAATGTAGATTTTTGGGCCCTGGGGATTTATTGGCCTTTAATCCCATCAATTTCTCCAACACCATTTCTCTATAATATTGATTTCCTTCAGTTCCTCCCTGTCACTAGAACCCAGATTCCTAAACATTTTTGGGACATTACTCATGAACCCTTTATGAAAACAAAACCAATGTATTAAATTGGTCTGCCATCTAGTGTTCTCCATTATAATACTCCCTGTTTCTGACTGTAACATTTGCCTTCACTAATCTTTAACTCTTCACATGCCTATTAAAACTTTTACAATTTTTATGTTCCCTGCAAGCTTACTCTCGTGCTCTATTTATCCCCTCTTAATCAATCCCTATCTTCTCTTTTGCTGAAATCAAACTGCTCATGATTCTCAATTCTGCTGTTTTTTGGCCAATTTTTATGTCTGTTCCTTGGATTTAATACTCTTCCTAATTTTCCTTGTTATCCGTGAGTTGACAGGAAAAAGGAGTTGGCACAAATAGGTCATTTTCTAGTTGGCAAAATGTAATGAATGGTGTGACATAGGGATCGGTGGTGGGATCTCAATGCTTTACATGTATATAAATGATTTTGATGAAGGGACCAAAGGCATGGTTACTAAATTTATTGATGACACAAAGGTGGGTAGGAATGTAATTTATGAAGAGGACACAGGAAGGACACAAAAAGATAAAGATAGGTTAGGGTGAGTGGGCAAAGATCTGGTAAATTAAAATTAATATGGGAAAATATGAATTGTCTATTTAGGGAAAAATAGAAAAGGATATAAATGCAGTTCTAAGTTTAGATCTGTGTATCCAAGTGCATGAATCACAAAAGATTAGTATGTACATGCAGCAAGTAATTAGGAAAGAAAGTAGAATGTTGGCATTCATTGCAAGGGGAATTGCATGCAAAAGCAGGGCGGTTATATTTCAGCTATACATGACATTAGTGGGGCCAGATCCACATTACTGTGTAACCTGAAATTAGTGGAATGTCATGGGGATTGGTGCTGGGGCAACAATTATGTACAATACATATTAATGACTTGAATAACAAAAGTCAATGTACTCTTGCCCAGTTTGCAGATTACACAAAATTAGGTGAAAAGTCAAGTGGTGGGGGTTACGCAAAGAGTCTACAGATGGATATTAGTGAGAGACAAGACTGGGCAAATCAAATATAATGTGGGAAAATGTGAATTTATGCACTTTATCAAGAAGAATAGAAGAGCTGGACTGTAGAAAGCTCGAGCACAGAGGAATCTGGGAGTCCTAACACAAATCACAATAAGTTAGTATACAAATTCAGCAGGTAATAGAGAAAGGAAATGGAATGTTGGTTTTTATTTCAAAGAGAATGGTATATGAAAATAAGGAACCAAAGAAGAAATTGGTGGAGAAACTCAGCAAGTCTGGCACCATCAGTACAGAGAAAGCAGAGTTAATGTTGAGTCTAGTTACTTTTCTTCAGAACTGATAGCAGCTAGGAAAAAAGCTCTGTCACGACAAGGGTTGCTTTCAGCACAGCCAACAGCATACTCATGATTCATAGGAACATAAGAATTAGGAGCAGGAGTAGGCAATTCAGCCTTTTGAGTCCAGTCTGCCATTTAACATGACGATCATGGTTAATCTTATCCTGGTCTCAACTTCACTTTCCTGCCTGCTCCCCATGGCCCTTTAACCTGATTTTCATCGGAAACATTTCTATTTCTTGAATCTGTTGGTTGATTCTGCCTCCACTGCACTCTCAATCAGTGAGTTCCACAGATTCAGAACCTTCTGAGAGAAGTAGTTTCTCCTCATCTTGGTTTTGAACCTACCTCCTCTCACTCGATGACTATGACTTCTTGTTCAAGACTGTCCCACAAGGGGATCATCTGTTCAACATCCACCTTATCAATCCCCTTCAGTATTTTATATACACCTCAATCAGATTCCCCCCTCATTTTTGTGAGCTCCACTAAGTACAAACCCATGTTATTCAACTACTCCTTGTACGATAGCCCTTTCATTCCTGGAACAAACCTTGTCAACCTCTTCTGAACTGTCCTCAGTGCCACCGCATCCTTCCTCAAGTAAGGAGATCAAAACTAGACACAAAACTCTAAGTGCACTCTCACCAATGCCTTATATAATTGTAACAACACTTCTTTACTTTTACAATCCAGGCCTTTTGCAATAAATGCCAGGATTCCATTTGCCTTTCTTATTATACCACTTCTCTCCCAGGTCTCTTGTCTCCCCTATCCGCTTACTCCTTTACTCTCTACCCCTCCTGTCATCTGCATAAATACCACATTTTCTCGGCTGCTATCAGAAAGTTCACTGGTCCTGAAAGGTTAACTCTGCCAGACCTGCTGAGTTTCTCTAGGAATTTGTTTTTGCTTCAGATCTTCAGCATTCGCAGCTCTTTGTTTTTTTTAAATTATTGGGAAGTCTTGTTAAAGCCACACACTGCCCTAGTAAGAACACAGCTGAAACACTGTCACAACTATGGGACCCTTACTTAAGGACAGACGTACCGACATTGGAGGCAGTCCAGAGAAAGTTCACTAGGTGGGTTTGCGGGGGCGGTCTATTGAGAGAATAAGTAGATCGGACCTACTGTCAATAGAGTTTAGAAGAATGAGAGGCAGATTCAACCTCCCGAACGGGAGAAGCACTTGCAGAGACAAAAAACAATGTCCTTGTTAAGTCGCGGAGGTAGAAGGATGACAACTGACCTCACCGCCCGCGTAGTGGTCGCCATGGCAACACGAAGCTTATCCCTCCCCCCCGGTGACGGTTGGCCCCGAGGGGATGGGAGCGCGGGGAGGTCAGCGTGACTCCAACCGTTCAGAACCTTGTCATCATTTGAATTGTCCCGGGGAAACGGACCAATGAGGAGCGGCGGAGCCAGTAGCACGTGTTGGGTGAGCCGGATGGTTATAAAAGGGACTTGGTGCACCGTGGATAGGAATAAACCGCTCTGGCTGTTGTTTGTATAAGGCTGTGTGTGCGCGCGCGTAAGGAGGGACAATTCAGAAAGGTGAGATACCTTCAGAAAGGCTGTTTCAGGCTTCAGCTAATTACAAGTTGTTGAGATTGTTAAAGAGCCGACGATTTGTAACGATCGATTGTTATCTTGTAGGACTGTGTTAGCTCGCGTTGAGAACGCATTCAAATACAAATGGTATTTGATTTGCAGAAGTATTGACTTTTTTTAGGAAGCGAAATAAATTTCACTTCTAAAAAACATTTACGTATGACAAAAATAGCGTTCTTATGATTGGTTATTCTAACCCGTAACTGAAGCAATATTTGTCTTTTGCAAGGCCATGCTAGAGTTGGTTTACTCAATGATTTTTCTGCATTGCAAGCGTTAACATATCTGTAACTATTGTGTAGGTATTGTTAGCCAACATGTCTAGGCACGTCTGGCATGCATAGGACTTGGATTTCTGGCCGAGCAGGAGGAACGTAATCACTTTTTTTGAGTCATGCGATGAGGATGTCGCTGGCTGACCACTGTTTATTGTCCGTTTTTAGTTCCCCTTGAAGATGGGATGGAGCTGTCTTCTTGTCTTCCAGGAGTCCATGTGCTGTAAGTTGACCCATAATGCCCTTAAAGAGGGAATTCTAGTATATGGACCCACGGACAAGAGAAGGAACTGTGATATAACAAGGTGTCCGAAACGTCAGCTTTCCTGCTCCTCTGATGCTGCTTGGCCTGCTCGGCAGTTCCCACTATCTCTGGAACTGTGATATATTTCCAAGTCAGGATGGCGAGTGCCTGAGTAGGTGACAGTGTTCCCATGAATCTGTTGCCCTTATTCTTCTAGATGGAAGTCTGTGGCGATTTGGAAGGTGCTGTCTAAAGGCCTTTTGAATTTTTGCATTTCATCTTTTGATAGTGTACACAGCTGCCACTGAGCATTGATGGTGGAGGAAGTGTACTTTTTGCGGATCTGGTGCCAAACAAGCAAGCTGCTTTGTCCTGGATAGTATCAAGCTTCTTAAGTGTTGTTACACTCCGCTTCCCTGGATAGATGCAGCTTTATTCCATCATACTTGAACTGTGACTTGTAGATGGAGGGTAGGTTTTGGTGAGTCAGGATGTGAGTTACTTCAGTATCCTTGGCCTCTGACTCACTCATGTATTTATATGGTGCTTTTAGTTGAGCTTTTTGTTTGGTCAATGGTAATCCCTAGGGTATTGATATTGTGGGGGGTGGGGGTGGGGTGGTCATTGAAGCAGTTGAAGATGGTTGGGCCAAAGACCCTACAATGCAGAACGCCCTCAGAGCTGCCCTAGAGCTGAGATGACTGACATCCAACAGCTGCAATCATCTTCCTGTGTGCCAGGTATGACTCCAACCACTGGAGAGTGATTCCAATTTTGTTAGGACTCTGATGCTGTACTAGGTCGAACATGACCATGATGTCAAGGGCTGTTGCTTACACCTCACTGCTGAATTTGACGCTTTTGTCCACCTTTCAACCAAGGCTATATTGAGGGCAGGTGCTGAGTGGCCCTGGCTGAACCCAAACCATGTCAGAAATCACACGACACCAGGTTATAGTCCAACAGCTTTATTTGAAAAAAGCTTTCGGAGCCTCACTCCTCCTCCAGGTATTAGTGAAAGAGATGCTTTTGACACAATTTATAAGTAAAAGATCAAAGGGTCACACCACTGATGAGGATGTATTAAACAAACCTAAGATGCTGTTAAATCTTTCTTCAGTTAGAAGATTTTAATTGATTAATATGTATATGTAAATCCCTGAATTTTCTTTCAAGTCACTGCCCTGAGAGAGCTAAAATACATCCTCATCAGCGACCCTTTTGATCGTTTACTTATAAATTCTGTGTCAATACCATCTCTCTCACTAATACATGAAGAAGGAGTGAGTCTCCAAAAACTTCTGATTTCAAATCAACCTGTTGGACTATAACCTGGTGTTGTTGTGTGACTTCTGACCTTGTCCACCCCAGTCCAACACTGGTACCTCCACATCATGGAACTTAAACTAAGTGTTGATGAACAGGTTATTACTGAGAAGATACTGCTTCATAGCACCAACCCTATCACTTTACTGATCATAGATTAGACTAGGATGTTAATTGACTGAGTTAGATTTGACCTGCTTTTTGTCTGCAGGACATACCTGTGCAATTTTCCGTATTGTTGTATGGGCATCAGTGTTGTAATTTTACTAAAATAGCTTTTGAGTAGAGGCGTGGCAAATTCTGGAACATAAATCTTCAGCGGTATTGCTGGAATTTTGCTAGGGCCCATAGCCTTTGTAGTATCCTTGCTATCACAAGGACTGAGTTGAGTTGGCTGAAGTCTGACATCTGGGGACCACTGAGGAGACAGAGATGGATCATTCACTTGGTACTTCTGGCTGGAGATTATTGCAAATGCTTCAGCCTTATCGTTTGCACTGTTGGGCTCTTCCCTTCTTGATGGGGATATTTATGGTGCTGCCTCCTGTGATGAGTTGTTCAATTGCCCACCGCTATTCATGACTGGATGTGACAGTCCTGCAAGGATGTGCTACAAGAGTTTTAAGGATATATTAAGTATGTATAAATGAAATGAGTTGTCTCAAACACTTAATTCTGACTGAAATGCTTGTGATTTGATGCTGCAGCATTCATTTTGTTTTTTGCCCCTTTGTTTCTTTCTCCTGAAGAAGTGCCATGTTGGACTAGAACATTAAGTCTACTTCTCTCTTCACAGATGCTGCCAGATCTGATGAGTTGCTCATGCCTGTTTTGTGTTTTTATTGTACTTGATTTGCTTTGGTTGGAAGGGATGGAATTGACATTCTACTTAAACTTCTCTTTAAGATTAATGCTATACTCTGATCTTGTTGAACTGTTCAGTTTATCTCCTGTCAGGACAGAGGATTGGAATTTTATCTTAACTAATCTATTGCTCCAGCTGTAGGGTTGTGTCCTCGTGCTCTTATTTAAAATAGCAGTCATAAAAACAAACCCTGGACTTTTGGTTTTAACCAGTTTAGTGTTTTGTGTGTATCTCCTGTATTGAGAGGGCTAGAACATGGATTTAAGAGCAGGAATAACTTTTTTTTTGTTTGTTTTAAAAACTGTAATAATGCACTGCTGGAGGTAGCAATTTATAGCAGGATTCCTTCTGTGTAGTTGCAAGATAAAGTTTGAAATGATGAATCATGAGTGTTTAGGACTAGAAATTGCATGTGTTAACACTACCTGGGCTGTTTGTTTCTTTTACACTGGTGCATTTAGCATTGATCCAGGACTTCTGTCCTTTCATGTTGACCTTTATCTTTCCACTTATTGCCGCTATTAATTTTCCAAAGATAGGACACTAGTAGTGACCGCGCACAATTCTTAAACAGAAATTCATTTTTTTACCTGGGCTTGGAGTGAATATTTCAAAGGTATATCTTCTTCATCTGCTTTATAAACTGGATCTTGTGCCTGATCTAATTATGCTGAAAACAAAATTGGAAGATTACGATCAAATATCCTACCTGGTCTTCCCTCATGACATGAAGATAGTTCATCTTTTTCCTCTGCTTGTCTCTGCGGCTCTGGATCTGTATCTGAACTGTTATCTATCAATACATTGTACAGTGAGCCTTGGTGAAGTCAGAATATTTCAGTAAAAAGGCAATTTCAATAATTCTCAACTTATCTGTTGCATCAAGCACATTTTAATATAATCCACACTTTGTAATTCTGCTTTGATTTTAAGATGTACTATCTTTGCATTCATTTGTTATCTAGCTGAAATCAAATTTAACTTCCTAGATGTTAAATGAAACATAAGAATTTTTTTTATGCAACACAGATGGACATTTTGCAAGGGTCATTTTGGAAAGTTTGAAATTTAAGTGTGGACTTTTGCAAAAATGTGATCTTTGAGAACTTTAATTTTGAAGGGTGCAATATGTTTTCTGCTTTCTCAGGTTATAAATTCTGGGTTTTAATTCAATATTTTATTACCATAGTTTCTTTTTGCATCTAAAGTCTAAAATTCTTATGGTCTTAACAAATGTTTAAAGAGATACACAAAAACTTGAAGCTCCTTTGCAAACCAAAAAAAAAAAGGAAGGATAATATTTAAGCTAACTCTATGCAGCTTTACCATTCCTCCCTTTCTCCATTCTACTTTAACAATCTGTTCTTTGGCTTTTTCAATCATTTAAGTGTTCTAATTAATGACAATGCTGAACGTTAAATATGCTTTTTACTAACTAAAAATCTTATTAAGTGGTCTAATTGCTAAGACTACACTTGTCTGTAAAATGGTTACTTTTCAGCATACACCATGTCAAATACTCAATTGTCAAGTTATTTTTTTTGGTTTGGAACATGTTCATCCCTTATTGTGACCTGTTTGAATTTTTAAACCAAGGCTATTGCAGTGACAAATTGGCATTTGCCCCCTAGTCAGTCCCTTTTTTTGTCCACTTGATTAAGCAAGCTGAAGGGCCAATAGTCACATTACTACAAAATTGAGTACTAAGATTACAACCAGAAATGGTTGTTTTGCCAGCTTGGCTTCAAAAGCCTGGAAATGCTAATGGGACAAAAGCTGCAGGAAATAAGGAGTTGCTCCGTGTTGTGTTGCATTTTTTAAAAAAAATGTGGTTACATGCAGTTATCAATTAGATGTGCTTCAAGTTAAGACTTTCCAATTTTTTAACTAGTCACATTTTCAGCACTTAATGGTGGCTCAGAAGTTATATATGCACACATAAAAGCCACACTACATATATTGAACATATCAGCTTTAACTTTACTCTTCTCCAACCCCACTAGGTTCTGAAATGAATACAGGCAAAGCTTTGACTAAGCACAGTGACCCGAACCAACAACCCCCAACGCCAAGTTTAACAAAAAGAAAACAGGCACAGGAAAAGTAAGTTGCTTTAAATTGGAAAAGTTTGCAAATGTCAACATGATATTCAGTTCAATGACTAAATTCTTTTCATGTTTAGGAAATTCTTCCGGAGTCCAACTGACAGCATGCTTTCCCCATGCTCTCAAAGATTGATGAAAACAAAGCACATGACCCATACAGAGTAAGTTAAACAAAGGCCATGCATTGCTGGTGATCTGTAATAAAGTTCTGGAGAAACTCAGGTGGTTGAGCAGTATCCATATGAATACAAAACTAATCTTGAGTGTGCCATAGCTTTTCTGAAGAATCAAATTGGACTCTACATTATATTAACTTTAACACTTGTCTTTCACAAATGCTGCCAGATCAGCTCAGGTTCTCCAGCTGAGTGTTTTTTAAAGCCATTCCAACTTCGGCTAAGCAAATTCAATTGTTGCATTCATCTTACGGGGGTCAGTCAAAGTTATCATTAAGTTTTTGATAACTGGTAACTTTTTAATGTACTATTAACAAACAATTTAGTTGTTTTATCTAAGCTTTAATATAAAAGGAGTACATTAATTCAAGTGACACCTTTTATTTGACTCAAATGGTGCACTAGGTTTTCAGTAACTAATAGTTTTAGTGAGATCCTTGACTCACCCTCGTAAGATGAATGTAACAATTAAATTTGCTTACCTGAAGTTGAAATGGCTTTTTTCTTTAAAGAATTGTTTGAATATAACCAATGAAAATGTAATATTTTGGTCCAACAAACTTGCTAAGTAATTTTACATGTGTTCTTTGTGCTAAGTTCATATGTACACTGCTTGGAAAAGCTCACTGGACAAGGCACACGCCAAGACATAGCAGCTCTTGCAAATGAGGTGCAAGACATTGCAAGTTAGTTGTTCCCCTTGTAGACTGTCCTCCATTTGAATTTTGGACTCGAAGCTCAGAGTAATGAGCTGTCTGCTTTACTTCCCTCTCCTCCAGCACAAGAGGAGACTTTGTATCGAAAAGACTTGATGAATCCATTTGCTGTACACTGTATTTGGGGCTGATCCAGCAGTTTTTAGCATTAAATTTGTGTAAATTACCAGTTCAGATAATAATGCTTCATCTAATGTACAGCACAAATGGGAAAGAAATCATGAAATAACATGTACACATTTGAAACTGAAGACCTTGCTAACCTGAGCTTCCACAACTCATCCTATTCCCTCCAGTTGAAGACTTAGACCCAACTTATTCAATGTTCTTGGTTTTTCAGATGGAGTTAATTTTCCCCAAGAAATCGTATTCCATCAACTTGGAAATATTTCCTGGGGTTCCTTCCAATGTTTCAATCTTTGATAATTAGTAGGTAAATTGAACTGTCAAGAAGACCTATTGGGGGTCAGGGAATTTGCATAGTGCAGAAGTAGTGCATCACTACTTCTGGACATCCTGGCCTAGGTTCAAGCCCTACCTGCTCCAGAGGTGCTGTAATGTGTATAAATAGCTCAATTTTTAAAAATGTCAGTCTTATTGGCATAGCCAGCCTACTTGCCTTTTGTTTGTCTCTCAATGCAGACCAGCTATTGCTGTTACAAACCTGTTTGGCCCTTCTGTGATATTGCCTCAACCCCAAAACCAGCCTTTCCATTTTTGTCCTGAGAGGAAATTGTGAATCTTTTAAAGTGTTTTTTTTAATAAGTACTTTTGTAGCTGCCTCAGCTTTGTACTTTTTGAACAATACAATTCAAATTAGCAAAATACTATCTGGTATAGTCTTGGCTGAGTTTAAGCAATAAGAGGTCAGTATTAATGTTGAATCATTGTAGAGACACTCCAGACTGGACTCTAAACATTAACTAACTATTTTCTCTCTGAATCTGCCGAGTTTCTCCAGTAATTTTTGTTGCAAATCTTCAACATCTGCAGTTCTTTTATTGAAATGATTTATTTTGATACTGTGTGATTTTTGACTTCTCTGACTTGTCAATAGATGAACAACAGCAACTCAATTTTGTTAGACAGTACCTTCTGAACTTGTGGGTCTATACCATCTAGGACAAGATCCACAGACATATAAAATATACTACCTGCAAGTTCCACACTAAGCCTTACACCATCCTGAAATTAAATTACCACTGTGCCCTCACTACTGGGTCAAAATCCTGGAGCTCACTCCCTAACAACTGTAGGTTTACCAACAACCATGGTGATGGAAGATAGCTCATCTCTTCTGAGCAATAAATGCTGGCATAGGATGTGGATGTCACTGGCTATGAAATGTCTCTTTATTACTACTAATAATTTGATGTTTAGTGGTAAAACACAAATGTGCTGGCACAAGAATAACATCAATAATTCAGACATTTAATGCTAATTAGAATATCAAATATTAGTGTTTGAGTGTAAATGTAACTTGTTTTTAAATGTGTCCTCAGGCTTCAAAGCAGCAAGATTACTGCCCAACAAGTTCATGAATTCGCTTTTGGAAACAAAGAGAATGACCTGGAACAAAGACTTTCTCTTGGAAGAAATACCAGTTAATCTTTGACTTTTTTTTTGTGCATACATATGTGCATCATCTTTCACGAGGACACTGTCTTTATTTTCAATGGGTGCTTTCTAAAAGGTGGAATCCTAACTTCATTGGTTGCAATTTTTTTCACGATGCTCTTACTTTATTGTCAACCAACTGTACAGATGTATTTTGATTTAATAGTATCTAAAACACAAATGTTATAATAAACCTACACACTTATAACAGCCAGAATCTGTTTTGTCCAGTGTACCTTTTGCAGTATTGCAATACTTCATTGTTCAGGTAACTAAATTACCATCAAATCTGTTAGGTTTTTCAGTAGTACTGGGAAAACAATACTTCCAAGATTTTTGAATGCCAAGTTGTTTGAATCTCACTTTTCATGTGATTCATCACAGCTTTCAATGGTGAAATGTGAAAATCTGATGGTTCAGAACCCTGAATTAGGAGTAGTGATTGCAGGGTTGTAGCTAGAGACAAGGTCATACAAATGGGAGTTAAATCATGCTGTTTGAGCGCATTGGCTTGTAAGCCATCAGCATATTTAATTTCTTTTAGAGTTGATAAACGAACAGAACTGAACCAGTTTTGAACTGCTAGCCACAGGGGCATTGGAGTTGTTCCATCTGTAGGTAACAGATTAAACAAATGAGCTGAGGCAAGAATCAGTCATCCTGAATATTGATTTGGAAACCGTGCTCGATCAAATACAATATCAAGATTGACAAGTTTCTAGTTAAGATTGTCTTCACTTGTACTCTTTCCTGTACCTGTGTGCACATACAGCTCTTTTCTCTTCCCCGAAGTGGTTTAAAGCAGAAACTGAAAAGAACAGCTTTGCTTTTTGTTAATTGATGGAAATGTGTCCTCTAACTGCATGCCATAGTAGTTGGTAAAGGATCATGAAAAATATATCAATCAACAGGACCATGTGATATTTGATAAGGGAACATGTAGGCCAATTAATCCCACAAGCTTGTTTTTTAATCTGGACTATATCGAGCATATTGCCTCAGCCAGTTACCTGGCTTAGCCAAAGCAATAGAGGGATATGAAATGATACTTTGTGCCCTGTGTAAAGAGAACACCAATCAATTCATTCACTCCATGTGACTCTAATATCTGATAACACCGGATACTGCAAAAGCTATGGGACCTGATAACATTCTGGCAAGCATAGAAGCTAATTCTGGAACAGATTGTTGCTAACTAATCAATCTGTGACAATTATAACATGACATCTACCTAATATTGAAAATTTCTCAGGTATGTCCTGTTAATAAATTATTACCATAGCATATATTCATAAGCGAAGGGATGATCAACAGTGGTTGGAGAGGAATAACTTGCTGACCTAACACTCAGTTTAGGCTCTGCCAGGCAACTGAGCTCTTGACCTCATTATGGCCTTGATCCCAACAGGTTGAAGAACCAGAGGTGAGCTAGGAGTAACTGCCCTTAAATTTAATGCTACATTCAACTAAGTAGGGCATCAATGAACCTGACAAAACTGGAATTGTGGAGGGAGGTTGGTCTTCTGTTTGGAGTCACAGCTAGCACAAAGGAACATGATTGTTGTTATTGGAAGCCAGTTATCTCAGCCACAGGATATCATTGTAGAACTTTCCCAGAGTAGTGTTGCAGGTCCAGCTATCTCCGCTATTTCACCAGTGACATTCTCCCATCATGAGGTTAGAAGTGTAGATGTTTGCTTGTGATTGCAAACCATTCAACTCTATTTGAGACTCTTCAGTTACAGAAGCAGCAGTGCCTATATTGTTGCAAAGTTGGGTAGAATGTAATGTTTGTAAAATGTTGGGGGAAGAGTGTGTGGTCCCTTTAAAAGATTGCGGTTTTTTTTTAGGCTTGGAGCTTCTTAAGAAAAATGTCTGCAGGCAGCAGCAGATGCACAGAGTTTTTGAAATTGAAACATTGTATCAAAAAGCTATACTGTTAGAGGGCAAAGCAGCATTTTTACCAAGACAACCAGTTTTTGAGTTTAGCCAATTAATTTAAACTAGGCTCTAGATTCCAAAACCCAATTAAATTTAAATTTAATGGTTTTGACAACATAGGACCAATCCTCTTGTAAGAAATTAATAGGTCTTCAAGGGTATAAAAGAGGTAATTTGAAAATCTGTGTGAGAGCGAACTGTCATCTGAAGAGAAACTGACTGGCTCTCTTGAAATTCTTAGCTCTGAGTAAATACCACCTAAATAAAGTTACTATGGTACTCTTAACTAATATTCCTGGCACGCACGTTCAACTGAGGAAGGTGTTCCTGACTGGAGGACCTGGAGAAGGCAAATAACATTGGAAGACTTAGCCTGACTAATTTTGACAGATTAAGTTTTTATTAGTTTGGTTAATATATGTGGGACTTGTATCTAATGGAAATTGTACCGTTAGAATTTTTTTAATTCAGGTGTAGTTAGTGGTGGTGGGGTGGGGGGGGGGGGAGAATTGCACGGTTTGTTAGCTGTTAGTTAGATAAATAAATTACTTGTTGATTGTAAAGTGTTAAGAGTTCACTTTATTTCACATTTCATTTTTAACAGATTACAAAGTGAGGTGAGCTGTGGGGTTTTTGTTTTTTAATTATCAGAGGTATCAACCTCCCCTCCAACAGACTGGGGGTTCGAGACTGATCTGGCCGGTTCATGTACAGGATCTGAATGGATTTGGACAGATTTGAATGATTCTGGGTATGAAAAGTTCCAGCAGGCTTAGATAGACTTGAGGTGAGAAGTGAAAAATCTGTAATTTGAGTTATTTACAGTTAGTTAAATCAAAAGTGAGTAAAATGGCTCTTAATGCTGCTAAAGAGGTTCTGGGGTTGAGGATGCTCCCCAAATTTGTCAAGAAAGTTTTAGAAAGACCGAAAGGATATACTTTCAGACTTAGCAAACAGGCTAGAATTGGCTTTAACTATGGATAAGAGGAAAGCTGAAATTGTAATTTTCCTTATTAAAAACTTACCTCTTAAGTCAGCGGCCTACTTGATTCGACCAGTGAGGGTGGTGAGAGCACAAGCCGGGAAGTGAACTATTATATTCGGGCATTGTCTAAACCTGAAACACTACACGTGCAGTGTTTCCCACCCATCCTCCTCCTCTAATCCAAAAAAAAGACTGTGGACAGTCAGTAAATTAAATTTTTTTTTTTTTTTTTCCCTTCGCTCCAGATTGCCAAAAGAATAGAGGGGAATTTTTTTCCTTTTTTTTTTGGCAGGAAGCTGTTGGAGGGACAAAAGTATCAACAAATTTAATTAAATTATTATAATTTGTATAAATTAATAAAGTAATTAACGAAGTAGAAATAGCTGGACGGGTCATGTGTTGTAGCTGTATGATGTGGGAACTGGCTGATTCCATTGTGAACTGCAGTGACCACATCTGCAGCAAATATTGGTTGCTCGAGGAACTTCTGCTCAGAGTTGATGAGCTGGAATCAGAGGTTCAAACACTGCGGCCCATCCGGGATGGGGAGAAGTACCTGGACGCTTTGTTTCAGGAGGCAGTCACACCTGGTAGATTAAATAATTCAAATTTGGTCAGTGGTCAGGGACAGCAGGCTGTGACTAAGTGAGGCAGGTAGAGGGAACCTGCAGTCAGGAACACAAAAGCCTTAGCCCTTGACTTTGTCCAACAGGTACAAGGTACTTGCTGACTGTGTGGATTAGGAAAAGGGCTGCAGGGAAGATGAGCCAACTGACCACTGCGCCGTGGTACGGGATGCCATTCCAGACAGGGGAGCAAAAAGACAGGTAGTAGTTGTGGGGGATTCTATAATTAGGGGAATAGATAGTATCCTTTGTAAGCAGGATCAAGAGTCCTGCATGGTGTTGCCTGCCCAGTGCCAGGGTAAGGGATATCTCTGAGCAGCTTGAAAGGATATTGGAGCAGGAGGGGGAGGATCCAGTTGTGTTCCAGGCTGGAACAAACAACGTAGGTAAGACTAGGAAAGATGGACCTGTTCAGAGATTATCAGGAGCTAGGAACCAAATTTAAGAACAGGTCCTCAAGGGTTATAATCTCTGGATTACTGCCTGAGCCACATGCTAATTAGCATAGGGACATGAGAATAAGGGAAGCAAACACGTGGCTAAAAGAGTGGTGCGGGAAAGAGGGGTTCCTTTTCATGGGGCACTGGCATCAATATTGGAACAGGAGGGATCTGTACCCTTGGGACGGTCTCCACCTGAATCAAGCTGGGACCAATGTTCTAGCGAAAAGGGTAAATAGGCTGGTCAACAGGACTTTAAACTAGAAAGTGGGTGGGAAGGGAATGGGGAAACAAAGCAGCAGGTTAACATCTGTAGTGGTGGATTCAACTAAGTGGAAAAATATGAAAGAAATGGCAGGGAAGGAGAATTCAGGAGAGGTTATTAAAGTCTCCAGCACAGATAGGTCAGTGTGTTTGGAAAAGGCTAGCAATCAAACACTGGAAAAACAAATGAAAATGAGAAGGAGGGGGGTTAATACAGGACTGAAGGTGTTATATCTGAATGCATGCAGTATAAGAACTAAGGTAAATGAGCTTGTGGCACAGGTCGAAACTGGCAGGTATGATGTGGTAGGCGTCACTGAGATGTGGCTGGAAGGGGATCAGGATTGGGAACTGAATATCTGAGGGTATACATCCTATTGAAAAGATAGGCAGGTGGGCTGAGGGGGTGCGGTTGCCTTATTAGTGAGAAATGAAATTAAATCAATAGGAAGAAATGAAGTAGGGCGAGATAGTGTAGAATCTGTGTGGGTAGAATTGAGGAACCACAAAGGTTAAAAAAACATAGTTGGGGTTGTGTACAGGCCTCCAAACAGTAGTCAGGAGCTGGGATGCAGGATACACCAGGAGATAGAAAAGGTGTGTAAGAAAGGCAAAGTCACAGTGATCATGGGGGATTTCAATATGCAGGTGGACTGGGAAAATCATGTTGGTAGTGGATTGCAAGAAAAGGTGTTTGTGGAATGTCTACAAGATGGCTTTTTGGAGCAGCTCATGGTGGAGCCCACAACGGAACAGGCAATACTAGATTTTGTGTTGTGCAATGAGGCAGACTTGATCAGGGAGCTTAAGGTAAAGGAACCCTTAGGAGGCAGTGAGCATAAGATAATAGAATTTACTCTGCAATTTGAGAGGGAGAAGATAGAATCAGAGGTAATGGTATTACAGCTGAATAAAGGTGACTACAGAGGTATGAGGGAGGAGCTGGGCAGAATTGACTGGAAGAGGAGCCTAGCAGGAAAGACAATGGAACGGCAATGGCAGGAGTTTCTGGAGTAATTCAGGAGACGCAGCAAAAATTCATCCCGAGGCGAAAGAAGCATGGTACAGGGAGGATAAGGCAACCATTGCTGACTAAGGAAGCCAGAGATAGCATAAAAGCAAAAGGGAAAGCATATAATATGGCAAAGGGCAGTGGGAAGCTTACAAAGACCAACAGTGGGCAACAAAAAAAAAACAAATGAGGGAGAAGATTAAATATGAGGGTAAGCCAGCCAGTAATATAAATGAAGACTGTAAGATTTTTTTTTTAGATATATAAAGGGCAAAAGAGAGGCAAAAGTGGACATTGGACCACTGGAAAATGACAGTGGAGAGATAGCAGTGGGGAACAAGGAAATGGCTGAGGAACTGAATAATTACTTTGTGTCAGTCTTCACAGTGGAAGACATGAGTAATATCCCAAAAATTTGAGAGTCGGGGGCAGAGCTGAGTATGGTGGCTATCACGAAGGAAAAAGTGCTAGTAAAACTGATTAGCCTGAAGGTGGACAAATCACCAGATGGACTACACTCCGGAGTTCTAAAGGAGATAGCTGAAGAGATAGTGGAAGCGTTAGTGGTGATCTTTCAGGAATCGCTCGAGTCAGGCAGGGTCCCAGAGGACTGGAAAATCGCTAACATGACACCTCTGTTTAAAGAGAGTAAGGTAAAAGATGGAAAATTACAGGCCAATTAGCCTAACCTCAGGAGTGGGTAAGATTTTGGAGTCCATTGTGAAGGATGAGTTTCTGAATAATTGGAAGTGTATAGTAAAATAGGGCAAAGTCAGCATGATTTCATCAAGGGGAGGTCATGTCTGACAAATCTGCTAGAATTCTTTGAGCAAGTAACGAGCAGGGGAGACCAAGGAGAGCCAATGGACGTTATCTACCTAGACTTCAAGAAGGCCTTTGATAAGGTGCCGCACAGGAGGCTGCAGAGTGAGATACAGGCCTATGGTGTTAGAGGCAAGGAGCTAGCATGGATAGAAGATTGGCTGCCTGGCAGAAAGCAGAGAGTGGGCATAAAGGGGTCTTTCTCAGGATGGCAGGCAGTGACAAGTGGTCAGTGTTGGGTCCACAACTTTTGACTTTGTACATTTAATGATCTAGATGAAGGAACTGTGGGCATTCTGGCTAAGTTTGCAGACAATACAAAGATAGGTGGAGCGACAGGTTGTATTGAGGAGGTGGGGAGTATGCAGAAGGATTTGGACAGGTTAGGAGAGTGGCCAAAGAAGTGGCAGATGGAGTACAACGTGGGAAAGTGTGAGGCAATGCACTTTGGTAAGAAGAATAAAAGCATGGACTATTTTCTAAATGGGGAGAAAATTCAGAAGTCTGAAGTGTAAAGAGATTTGGGAGTTCTAGTCCAGGATTCTCTCAAGGTAAACTTGCAGGTTGAGTCAGTAGTCAGGAAGGCAAATGCAATATTGGCATTTATTTTGAGGACTTGAATATAAAAACAGGATGTACTACTGAGGCTTTATAAGGCTCTGGTCAGGCCACATTTAG
>NW_025967249.1:0-7875 GCF_021869965.1 Rhincodon typus
ATGTGCAATTGCCCATTTGACAAAAGGAAGTGTATTATCTAAATAGTGAGAGATTGCAGAGCTCTGAGTTGCAGATACATCTGGATGACCTCGTGCATGAATCACAAAAGGTTAGTAGGCAGGTACAGCAGGTGATTAGGAAAGCTAATAGAATGTTATCATCTATCACAAGGGGAATTGGTTACAAAAGTTTATGCTTAAGTTGTAACAGGCATTGATGAGACCACATCTGGGGTACTGTGCACAGCATTGATTTCTTTATTTTGGGAAGGATGCAAAAGTGTTGGAATCAATTCAGGTAAGGTTTCCCGGACTGATACCTGGAATGAGTGGGTTATTCTAAGAGGAAAAGTTGATCAAGCTAGTCTTTTCTCTACTGCAGTTTGGAAGCATAAGGCGTAACGACTGGAACATATGCAGTCCTGTGGGGTCTTGACAGAGTAGATTTGGAGAGGTGTTTCCACTTACGGGGCAAAAAAATCAGGGGTCACCCATTTAAAATGGGAAGAAGCCGTTTTTTTTCTGAGGGTCACAAGACTTTGGAACTCTCTTCCCAAAAATGGACCTACGTTCTATCCTCCCTAGTAACGTTCTGGGCTAAACTTTTGGTTTCATTTTTGTTATATTTAATCCTAAGACGAGCTATGAATCACCTATGCCATCACTAAGATCGCCTAGTTCAACCATTTTATCAACACTGTCTCACCTCGTAGAGTCAGAGAGTTATACAGCATAGAAACAGACCCTTTGGTCCTTCTTGTGAATGAATGAATGATAATTTACTGTCAATTGTACTCTACAATGAACAACACGGTAAAATACAGTGAAAAGCTATGACTATTGCCGCAACCTGGTACCATTCAAATACTTCAAGAATAAAAATATAAAACTGAAAGTGAGTCCAATTTCGCTGCACCGCCTCCATCATGAGTCCTGAGACCTGAGTTGGCCGATCAATGATACCCATGCCGGATCCACCAACAAAGGAGTCGCCAACCTTAAGGCGCCATCTGTTTGTTGCTGGGTCACATGCTGGACCTAAACTCGCCCCGTAACCAAGAGACCCCAGATTGCTACTGCTGTTGTCTTGCCAACGACCAGGAGAACCCAGCTCCGGGCCTACCACAACCAGGAGCTGCTGCCACTGCCACACTGTCCCTTCTCCAGGGGGGGTACCACAGCCAGGTGTCCCTGGCTCCGCTGCTGCCGCTGTCTCGATGATGCCTGAAGTCCCCACTCTGGGTCAACTGCAATGAGGAGTCCCCAACTCTGCTGTTGCTGCTACCTTGCCAATGCCTGGAGTCCCCAGTCCAGGGTTACCACAATCCGGAGTCCCTAGCTCCGCCGCCCAGGCCAGGCTGCCGCATTGTCAAGACTCTTGCTCTGTCCGCTCCTCTCTGTGATGTCACCCCCATACTGCTGCTAACAAGAAGAAGAAGTAGGAAAAAAAAAACAAAAAGGGTAAGGAAAGAAGGGAGGAAATACCCGCCTGGAGCGGACGGGCCCAGGAGCCTGAACACTGCCTGCTTTGCCAGTACTGCCACCTTAAGCATTCTATCCACATTGACCTGATATCACAAATCATAGGATCTCTACAGTGTAGAAACAGGCCCTTCGCCCCAGCAAGTCCACACCGACTCTCAGAGCCACCCCCCTATAACCCACCTGATCTACACATGCCTGAACACTATGGGCAATTTAGCATGGCCAATCCACCTAGCCTACGCATCTTTGGACTGTGGGAGGAAACCGGAGCACCTGGAGGAAACCCACGCAGACACTGGGAGAATATGCGAACTCCACACAGACAGTTGCCCAAGGGTGGAATCGAACCCAGGTCCCTGGTGCTGTGAAGCAGCAGTGCTAACCGCTGTGCCACCATGCTGCCTAAGGTTGCGGTAGAAATCAGTTAACGAAATGTTAACTCTAATTTCTCTTCACAGATGCTGCCAGACCTGCTGAACTTTTCCAGCAACTCCTGTTTTTGCCACTGAAACCTGTTGTTTACCCTATACTTGACTGTCCTAATCCCAGGCTTGTCTTCCACATTGTACCCTCCATAAATTTATGGTTACCCAAAGCACTGCTACCAATATCTCGACTTGTACAATTTCTGATAACTTTGTCACCTCCGTGCTCATTTGCTAACATTGGGTCCATGTTAAAGAATATCAAAATTTAAAAATTCTCATACATGTTTCAAAACCCTCGATTGCCACGGTCCCTCCTATCTCTGGAATCTCCCCAGCCTCCAAACTCTCTCAGAAACCTGTGTTCCTCTATTTCTGGCTCCTTGAGCATCCTCAATTTTAATTCTTCCACAATTGTTGACTATTCCTTCAGCTGCCAAGGATGTAAGCTCTGGAACTCCATTCCTAAACCTCTTTGCTTCCATGCCTCTCAACGCATTCCATAAAACCTACCTCTTTAATCTCATCTACAGTAATGTCTCCTTTGTGATCAGTAAAATTTTGCTTTAACACTACTGTGGGACATTTTACAATGTTAAAGGTGCTATGTAAATACAAGTTAATTTTAAATTGCACTATCTTTGTTATTTTTACTGGAGGAAGGCAATCTTTACTGACTTTTGACAGTAGAAATTGTAAATTTCCACGGTTGGTAGTTCAAATTGTGATGAAGAGCTCCATTTTTTTTGCTGGATATTGAATAATTTGAAGGTTAGTGCTGTGCTTGATTTTGTGCAAAGAAGGACTGAACATTTAGAGTCTGGAGGGCTATCTCTATACATGTAGCTGTTTAGATAAAATATAATGCAAATTCAGTTTTGTTTATAAGTGTTGGATATGTAATGTAGTTGAAAGTAATTTTTCAAAATATTTTAAATTCCTTGTGAAATTGTTTGGTATACTTACTGATTTGTAAGTGAACTGATTAGTGTGCTAAATTTATATGGAGTCACCAAATCTTATTTGAAATGTAGTTTGAGTGCTGTATTGGAAGGAGTCAATAATTTGCTTTTAGTACTTTAACCACTTCAATTCAATTGTGTAATATTACTTAGTCAAATTATATATAATATTATGGTTGTAATTTGTAGTGCCGATGTATCAATATATGAAATAGGTTTCACATGAACCAAATAAATTAGCATTTACAAATTGTGTGAGCAGGTAACCACTGACCTGCCCATGGATATCCTAAAATGCTTCAAAGCAAATTAGTTTGAATTGTAGTGGCTTTTGTTATGCAGACAAATTCAGTAAAGAGTTTGCATGCAACAAGGTTCCATAAACAACAACAATGATTTAATTTGTTTTGTCAGATGTGGTTGAGGGGTGCATTTTGTCCACAATGTTGGAAGAATTCTTGTTCCCCTCTTTGAATATTGCAATATTATCTTTTATGACTTTCTGGACAGGTAGATAGTATATTAGTTTAATTTCCCACCAATGTTGCTGATAATCTCATCAATCTCACATTTGGCTTAATTATGGATATTTTTACAGCAGCGGAGTTGAAGGGCAACCTTTCATTTGTATGCTATTCATTCAATCAAATCCAGACTTTAAAGTAAAATCTGTTCCACCTTTGTTATTTCAGATTGTGTATGAACAAGATGGAGTATTTATTCATTTGTGCTCTGAAAGAATTGGTGAACAAGATACACTTCCGGGAATACTGAGGTTGATTGATAAGGTATTTCAGCCAATGAATTTGGTTTTCTAGTTATTGCACATCCTTACAATAGAAGACAATTACAATGATTGGGTGAAATTGTGCAACTTTACAAATCTTGAATACATTAAGTTTCTTTCCACAATGCCAAATCCAATAGTGCTGGTTGTAATAATTCCAAAATTTTGCTTTCCATCTTTTTTTTTTTTAATTTTCACTTTTTTTATGCAGCTTTTAATCAGAGAGTCATCAAGAACCAGTTCATTATTTTCACTGAGTAACCTGTATACTTGATGAGAAAACTGCTGAAATCTGAACCCATGTAATGTGGCATTATACCAGTGCATGTTTTGTTGGCATCTTGCCAGCCCTAGACTGCCACTGACTGTTAATCCTCTTAAACATCAATATCCTTGGAGGTGGTTGTGGCTCTTGACAGTCCAGACTGATTCATCATCGATCAGTGATTATTCATAAGTTCATCCACTTGACATGTGTTGCCTCTGCCACCATGCAAATGATTTTTGGCTAAATCAATCTTGGTATAGACGTGCTGCAAAAAAGTCACACGTTGTTTTTAGTTAGAAGGTCACATCCATTTGGAGTGTTCCCTGGAATTAAATTGCATTTCGCATACATTCAGTTGTTTGATGCATTCTCTGGAAGAGAGTGGAGCTTTTATCTGAACATATTTTGTCTATTCTGAAAGATTGCAATGAGTACTTGAAACTATATAAATATTTAATCTAAGGGAGGCTTTGTGCACCCCAGGGTTTGATTCATCTTCATGACTGTGTCCAAACAATCCAAGGACAGTATTCGAATACTGAATTTCAACCTTAGTTTGTTGCCTTTCACCATTTTAGTCAAGTAGCAACTGTTAATTCTGCCAAAGTGTAGGCTGACGTGAAAACTGGCAAAGGATTTGGCAGTGGAAATATGCATCCTGGGACTGAACATAGCATCATTCATTCATTGAATAAGATTGTAGCTACTCTATGGACCAGCCCTGTATACTTTCCTTTGATTCAAAATTTTTGATAGCTTTGGATAACAAGAATTTATCACAAGCTTTATCATGCACCTTATTGGCATTATACTGAAATTTCAGATCTGCTAGGCTGTTTCTCAACTTCTGCCTTCATAGATTTCAGTTTGTATTTAAAAAAATACTCCACTTATTGCTGATTGTTTCCTACTGTCTCCAATTCAGTACAATCTGTCAGTGTTTCCTAGTCTAAATATTTAGATCCTTTTAATGTTGTTTGTGTTCTTTTGGATTACTTATACAGCTAGATAGCTTGAAGTATTCTAAGAATCAGCAGGTGGATTTTCTTCACCATTGGATCATCTGTGATGTGGCAGACATGGATGTACAGGATGTAGTTGGGTTTGGGAGTGATATGTGATGGTGGTGATCGATGTAGATCAATTTGGGGTGTGGTTTATTTGAATACAATAGCTGTACCCAGAGAGATTAACTGGGAAATTTCGTACAAAGTAATCCTGAAGTGAGATTTAAGGAAACCTGTGCAGTTAAAAATAAAGCTTAATATTTAAATATGGTATAGTTTTCCAAAGGTCATGTCAAGGGGAGCATTTTTAAGTAAATTCAGTTCAGATTTGCTTCCATCTCATACTCATTGCAATAGGGAAGAGGCAAGCAACAATAAGCCGGTGGCTTTCTTCTAGTATCTTTGAAAAATAGCAGCCAGCATTTTGAAAACCCATCTGGGTGATCTGTAAGGTAAGTGTTAATTTGCCTTGGAGATTTCAATCCTGAAGTAATTAAAATTCATTGGTAAGTTCAACAGTTACAGAATTGAGATGCAATAAGAACTTGCAGAAGTTAAACGGTAAACAAGAGGAACTATGTGCAAACATTTCACATCTGCACTTCCTGTGATTTATATTTAACATAGAAACTTCCTATGTAGTCATTATAGTACTTTGTAAAGTTATATAAACCCATTTATGTTGGAAAGCCATGTAAAACTTGTGAATTGGTCAAAACGTATTTTGTCTGCATATTTTCACAGTAATTGGAATAATTAAGTTTTTAAACAAATATATATATCACAGCAAAAGTCATTAAATTTAATCTGTTGTGCCGTGCAAAATCTTTATTAAGACTTTAACTTGAAAGCCTCAACCTTTCCCAAAAGCCTAGGCAAGGACTTGATATATTTACCCAAAGCAGGGATGAAAAAGTGGCAAGATTTGGAGGACTGCAGAGATCTCAGAGGGTCTTGGGACTGGCAGTTGTAAGGCCATGGAGGGATTTGAAACCAAACATGTAAATTTTGAAATTGTTCATTTTTGGAATTTGGGCAAATGTAGGTCAGCAAGGATAACTGATGGGTGAATTGATGTGGTGGACAGTTAAACCTGCTCCCCCAGCACAGTACTGATAGAGACCACCTAACAGTTTATATTGATAACATCAGTTTGCTGTTTGTCTTCTAAAGCTGGCAATTTTATATGTCACAAGCCACTCACAGTTGTTACAAAATAATGGAGTGTTGTGGAATGAAATTTGCCAAAACACCAACATATTTGAAAGCCTGTTACTCTTTCACAAAAATGTATTTAATGTATTTGTCAGCAAATCAGTGGCACTAATGTTTTTTCCTATATAAACATTTATATTGTTATAAAATAGTGTGCTCTCTGATTCCCCGTGAACAATATCATTAGTGGCTTGCTTGAGCAGCTTCTCTTAACTAACTTGCTGGCTTTACTTAATAAGTGTCTAAATTGAGAGGATTCTTTCATGGTAGAATTGCTTTCCTATCATCTAAGCTGAATGTTTGTATTAGACTGAATCTACAATACAATCAATTACTGAATGAATTGACAATCATTTCTGGCATAAATGAGTTCATAAATCTTTCTGTCAGGATGTTCTACCATTATCTTTATTCAAATTTAAAGTCAGTTTGGTGCTAAAGTTTTGATATTGGTTAACTAGTTGATGGTGGCTATATTGTATTCTTTGTCTTTCAGGGTACTGGAGCTGTAGTGGATTGGTCACCAGTGGATGACTCTCTGGATCCTTCAAACATTTTTTGTGCAGGCAAGGTAATTTATCCCACAATTAAATGGAATAGTTAGATTTCAATACATTTTTGGTGATGTGAGCAGATTGACAGGAACTGTAACCAGACAATGTTGTTGTTTTATGTGTAGCGACCTTTTATGTGGTGTATACTTGTCCAATGTGATAGTGAGGGTAGCTAATATTAATCCATGCGCCTTCACATGTTTACAGCGGTTTAAAAAGTATTGTGCACCCTAATTGTATGTTATTTCTGCATGTGTGTTTCATGATATAGTTTACTGGTGCACTTTGTTTTGTCAAAACCTGACACACCAAAATTCTAGATAACAAGGTGTAGAGCTGGATGAACACAGCAGGCCAAGCAGCATCAGAGGAGCAGGAAGGCTGACGTTTTGGGCCGAGACCCGTCTTCAGAAATGGGGAGGGGAAGGGGGTTCTGAAATAAATAGGGAGAGAGGGGGAGGCGGATAGAAGATGGATAGAGGAGAAGATAGGTGGAGAGGAGACAGACAGGTCAAAGAGGCAGGGATGGAGCCAGTAAAGGTGAGTGTAGGTGGGGAGGTAGGGAGGAGATACGTCAGTCCAGGGAGGACGGACAGGTCAAGGGGGTGGGATGAGGTTAGTAGGTAGGAGATGAGGGTGGGGCTTGAGGTGGGAGGAGGGGATAGGTGGGAGGAAGGACAGGTTAGGGAGGCGGGGACGAGCTGGGCTGGTTTTGGGATGCGGTAGGGGGAGGAGAGATTTTGAAGCTTGTGAAGTTCACATTGATACCATTGGGCTGCAGGGATCTCAAGCGGAATATGAGTTGCTGTTCCTGCATCCTTCGGGTAGCATCGTTGTGGCACTGCAGGAGGCCCAGGATGGACATGTTGTCTGAGGAATGGGAAGGGAAGTTGAAATGGTTCGCGACTGGGAGGTGCAGTTGTTTATTGCGAACCGAGCGTAGGTGTTCTGCAAAGCGGTCCCCAAGCCTCCGCTTGGTTTCCCCGATGTAGAGGAGGTCACAACGGGAACAGCGGATGCAGTATACCACATTAGCAGATGTGCAGGTGAACATCTGCTTGATGTGGAAAGTCTTCTTGGGGCCTGGGAAGGGGGCGAGGGGGGAGGTGTAGGGGCAGGTGTAACACTTCCTGCGGTTGCAGGGAAAACTGCCGGGTGTGGTGGGGCTGGAG
>NW_025967249.1:7975-25000 GCF_021869965.1 Rhincodon typus
TGATGCGTTGGATCTGGAGGTTGGTGGGGTGGTACGTGCGGACGAGAGGGATTCTGTTTTGGTTGTTATTGCGGGGAGGGGGTGTGAGGGATGAGCTGTGGGAAATGCGGGAGACACGGTCGAGGGCGTTCTCGACCACTGAGGGGGTGAAGTTGCGGTCCTTGAAAAACAAGGACAACTGAGATGAACGGGAGTGGAATGCCTCATCCTGGGAGCAGATGCGGCGGAGGCGAAGGAGTTGGGAATAGGGGATGGCATTTTTGCAGGAAGGTGGGTGGGAGGAGGTGTATTCGAGGTAGCGATGGGAGTCGGTGGGCTTGAAATGAATATCGGTTTCTAGGTGGTTGCTGGAGATGGAGACAGAGAGGTCCAGGAAGGAGACAGGGGTATTAGGGATGGTCCAGGTGAACTTAAGGTTGGGGCGGAAGGTGTTGGTGAAGTGGATGAACTGGTCGAGTTCCTCGTGGAAGCACGAGGCGGCGCCGATACAGTCAATAATGTAACGGAGGAAGAGGTGGGGTTTAGGGCCAGTGTAGGTACGGAAGAGGGATTGTTCCACGTAACCTACAAAGAGGCAGGCATAGCTTGGGCCCATGCGGGTACCCATGGCCACCCCCTTTGTCTGTAGGAAGTGGGAGGAATTGAAAGAGAAGTTGTTGAGGGTGAGGACAAGTTCGGCTAAGCGGATGGGGGTGTCAGTGGAGGGGGGACTGGTCAGGCCTGCGGGACAGGAAGAAGTGGAGGGCTTTTAGGCCATCTGTATGGGGAATGCAGATGTATAGGGACCGGACGTCCTTGGTAAAGATGAGGTGTTGGGGACCGGGGAATTGGAAGTCCTGGAGGTGGAGGAGGGCGTGGGTGGTGTCACGGACGTAGGTAGGGAGTTCCTGAACCAAGGGGGAGAAGATGGAGTCCAGATAGGTGGAGGTAAGTTTGGTGGGGCAGGAGCAGGCGGAGACAATGGGTCGACCAGGGCAGTCAGGTTTGTGGATTTTGGGAAGGAGATAGAAGCAGGCGGTGCGGGGTCGGGGAACCATGAGGTTTGGAGGCTGTGGGTGGGAGGTCACCTGAGGTAATGAGGTTGTGGATGGTTTGGGAGATAATGGTTTGGTGGTCAGTGTCATGATCAAGGGGGCAGTAGGAGGTGGTGTCCGAGAGTTGGCGCCTGGCCTCGGCGATGTAGAGGTCAGTGCGCCATACTACAACTGCGCCTCCCTTGTCCGCGGGTTTTATGGTGAGGTTGGGATTGGAGTGTACCTCTTCCGTACCTACACTGGCCCTAAACCCCACCTCTTCCTCCGTTACATTGATGACTGTATCGGTGCCACCTCGTGCTCCCACGAGGAGCTCAAACAGTTCATCCACTTCACCAACACCTTGCACCCCAACCTTAAGTTCACCTGGACCATCCCTAAAACCCTGTCTCCTTCCTGGACCTCTCTGTCTCCATCTCCAGCAACCACCTAGAAACTGATATCCATTTCAAGCCCACCGACTCCCATAGCTACCTAGAATACACCTCCTTCCACACACCTTCCTGCAAAAATGCCATCCCCTATTCCCAACTCCTTCGCCTCCGCCGCATCTGCTCCCAGGATGAGGCATTCCACTCCCGTTCATTTCAGATGTCCTCGTTTTTCAAGGAACGCAACTTCCCCCCCTCAGTGGTCAAGAACGCCCTCAACCGCGTCTCCCGCATTTCCCGCAACTCATCCCTCACACCCCCTCCCCGCAACAACAACCAAAACAGAATCCCCCTCGTCCTCACGTACCACCCCACCAACCTCCTGATCCAACGCATCATCCTCCGACACTTCCGCCAGCTGCAATCCGACCCCACCACCAAAGACATTTTTCCCTGCCCACCCTTATCTGCTTTCCGGAGGGACCACTCTCTCTGTGACTCCCTTGTCCGCTCCACACTCCCCTCCAGCCCCTCCACACCCGGCAGTTTTCCCTCCAACTGCAGGAAGTGTTACACCTGCCCCTACACCTCCCCCCTCACCCCCTTCCCAGGCCCCAAGAAGACTTTCCACATCAAGCAGATGTTCACCTGCACATCTGCTAATGTGGTATACTGCATCCGCTGTTGTGGCCTCCTCTACATCGGGGAAACCAAGCGGAGGCTTGGGGACCGCTTTGCAGAACACCTACGCTCGGTTCGCAATAAACAACTGCACCTCCCAGTCGCGAACCATTTCAGCTTCCCCTCCCATTCCTCAGACAACATGTCCATCCTGGGCCTCCTGCAGTGCCACAACGATGCTACCCGAAGGATGCAGGAACAGCAACTCATATTCTGCTTGAGATCCCTGCAGCCCAATGGTATCAATGTGAACTTCACAAGCTTCAAAATCTCCCCTCTCCCTACCGCATCCCAAAACCAGCCCAGCTCGTCCCCGCCTCCCTAACCTGTCCTTCCTCCCACCTATCCCCTCCTCCCACCTCAAGCCCCACCCCCATCTCCTACCTACTAACCTCATTCCGCCCCCTTGACCTGTCCGTCCTCCCTGGACTGACGTATCTCCTCCCTACCTCCCCACCTACACTCACCTTTACTGGCTCCATCCCTGCCTCTTTGACCTGTCTGTCTCCTCTCCACCTATCTTCTCCTCTATCCATCTTCTATCCGCCTCCCCCTCTCTCCCTATTTATTTCAGAACCCCCTTCCCCTCCCCATTTCTGAAGAAGGGTCTGGGCCCAAAACGTCAGCCTTCCTGCTCCTCTGATGCTGCTTGGCCTGCTGTGTTCATCCAGCTCTACACCTTGTTATCTCGGATTCTCCAGCATCTGCAGTTCCTACTATCTACCACACCAAAATTCTAGCTTTACCAACAGTTCTCCTTGCAATTAATTTAAAGTTAACTGTATTTTCAAAATGCTTAGAGCTCATCTTTGGGGTCCACAATGGCTCCCAGTTAAATTTACTTTGGTAGGGAGATCAATGTAAACAGTTTTTCAAAGAAACACTGTCTTAATTAGGTGATCACCATTTTGGGTGTTTAGTTTTCTCTCATCTCTGAATTGTGACCTTATAGAGGTCTCTAAAGTTATGAGAGGCATAGATAAGGTAGATAGCCAATAGCTTTTCCCCATGGTAGTGGAATTTAAAACTCGAGAGCATCGTTAAAGGTGAGAGGGGAGAGATACAAAAGGGTCCAGAGGGGTAATTTTTTTGCACAGGGTGGTGTATGTCTGGAACGGGCTGCCAGAGGTCGTGATGGAAGTGAATACAATTTTGTCATTTAAGAAATATTTGGACAGGTACATGAATGGTACTTGGAAAAAGGGATATGGAACTAGTACAAATTGTGAAAACTGGACGGCATGGAAAGATGGGCAAAGGGCCTGTTTCCATGCTGTAGCCCTCTATGACTCTATGAATTGTATATCTTTACTGTGGTGTAAGTGGCAAGCTATTACTAGAGTAAATCCACAAAATGAACTCGTGGCAAAATGGTCATGTTTTTGCCTCTGGACCAGAAGACCTAAGTTCAAGTCTCACCTACTGGAGAGGTGCGTCATAACATGTCTGAACAGATTTTAAAAATATCAAGACCTGAATGAATTGCCAGTCACGGTGGCAGGATTATGCAGTTTGTGCTGAGACAGCAGTCACAGAAGATAACGACTACTTCAATGCAAAGTGTAGAAACTTGTTTGTAGAGATTTAAGTATAGGAAAGTTGGCAGTTGGTGTGGAGATCAATAACATTGAAGGCATTTGGAGAGGAAATTGAAGTTGGAGTTTGATTTGCAAGATTAGAGTGGTAGAGAATGCATATTTAGAGGGAGGTTTGATGACAGTGGGGTGGGGGAAGACAATACCTGAGGAGATCTCACCGTTTTCAATACTAGCTAGCATGAGAACAAAGTAAATGTGCATATTGAAAAATATGGCTTGAATAGTAATGTAGGTGCTGAAATATTTGAGAAAAAATGTTATACAATCCTCATTATTTGACAATAATTTTTCGCATTGAACATCCAATAAACTATACTTGCCGTGTTCTGAAATATTGTTTGACTGGTTTATGTCTCAGATTTATTGTGTGCTAGTTTCCTGTTGTTTAATACTACAAATGAATTTCAAATTAATACATTTTTTATTGGAAACTTTTATGTTAGGATTCCAGTTCAGTTGTCGAATGGAGCCAATGTCCGAAAGAAAAATCTTCTAGGAGTACTATGCACCAAAACAGTTGTGAAGCTGAATGGGACATGGTTAATACAGTTACTTTCAAAAAGAAACCCTTTATAAATGGTGATGGTATGTAACATACCCTAAATGGAATGTTTACAATATATTCATTACTTTAAAGAACGCATGCTTTGAAACTGGTAACTTATCTTATGCATCTAGCAGCACCAAGTGCAATTCGAATCGGAAAGTTCTGAATTGTGGTTTACAATATTACTCCATAAATTTAACGCATGGCTGCTAGTACTTGATATTTTTAACAATATTAAAATGAAGATGAGTGTTCTTATTCTAATACATCAAACATAGACTAAATTATTTATTTTAATGTTATATCATAAACCACTGCATGAGCCAAATATTACAATTAAATCATTAATCACATTGAATGAAACTTAAAGTAGCATTCTGGTAATACAGTGTTCTAGTAATTGTGTCTCATAAATATTTAAGGTTTGTTTATGCATATTCTTTAGACAATAAGGTGTGATCTTTGCTTTTAGTGTTGAGTGGAGTCCAGGCCCTTTCACAATAGTGAAGACAAACTATTCTTTCCACTTTGGCACCAAGTTCAGTGGTGAATTTGGCAGGTGTGTGGGAAGAAACTAGGGAATGGTATTTGTAGGAGAGATTTGTCTTTCAAAACTGTAAGGCATGAAGAGAAAAAGTAGATGTTTGACTGTAGGTAATGACAGTAAAAATGTTGGCTTTAAGAGATTTTTAAAAATTATTTGAGACTTGTTCTGTGGCTTTACTGACCCTGATGGATCCAATCATAGTACATTTCAGTAACGTATTATAAAACATTTAAACCTAGTATAGCTGTGATGAAACTTCAAGTACAATGTTGGGAAATACTGGCATGAATAATAAGGAAACCCAGGCTTCTGTTCAGTTTTTGAAGCATTGCAATAAGGCTATTTAATAAAAGGTTAATTTCTCTGTGTCAGCAATGCTTGGTTTAGATTTACTTTTACAGCCAGTCATGAAATGTGTAGATGAAGTGCTCCAAGTCCCAGAAAAATTTTGAACTGATTGTTTAGAAACAAAAACGTACTGTATCTCTACTTTGACCTGGGTTTGAGTCAGCAGCAGTGTCGATGGTCATTGCTGATCAGGACGAAAACTGCCCACGAAGATCTGCAATCTCTTTGACGTGGATTTCACCTTCATAAATGTTAATTTGTTTCTGGCACTAATGATAGGAATGCTTGGTCTGCAGCACCAGTGATGTCATCAAGCAGACTAATCAACCAATCACATTAACAAGTTCTCAGAACAGCGTAAGGTAAAATGAATTATCCTTCATTTTATAGTCAATTTACAGGAAGCAAAATAAACATTGGGAAGTTTGCATGGAAAAAAAAACGAAATATCAGCAAATTAAAAAAAATTACATTGAAAAATCTGGATTTTTAAAAAAATCCTGATGGAGGATTTTGTTGTTACATAAAAGCAATTAATTTTTCTGGGTCGGGAAAGGTGTTTGTCAACGATTAAGACTTAGTAGCTGTTTACAAACCCAGTGATGCCTCATTCAGGAGGGCATAATTTTTTAGGGGTTTTTACATATAACATGGAAGTTCACATTAGTTGATGTGATGTCTAAAAATTGCAGCTGTAGTGGATAGCACAAAAGAAGTTATAGGCACCAATGTGTGAATTTGTACGTTTAAGGTGATTGATTAGATTTCAGAAGTTGCTTACAGTATCAAAGTTGAAATGGTGATGATCGCTGGCTGTTTTGCCATCCTTACAACAGTTTAAAAAAACTTGCAGTTCTGTTCAAGAATTACTTCCTCCTATAATTTTGGCGCAAAGAGATGCTTAGGGTTTGGGAATCTCATTGCTTTAGAATAATAAATAGAAAGCTGTCATTCGTAAGACAAGTAACTTTAGAGTACTCTGGAGTGAGGTTCTCAGTGATGATTTGTCTTTCATTGTTAGATTTATATATCAATGCATATTTGGGGAGATACTGGCAAAATGCAATGTTACTGGACTGGTAATCAAGAAGTCCAGGCTCATGTTATGGGGGCATGGATTCAAATTCCACCATGATAGATGGTGAAAGTTAAATTCAGTATAAAACCTGGAATAAAAACTAGTCCAATAACAATTACATAGCCATTGTCATTTTGTCAGAAAAACCCACCTGGTTCTCTCATGTTATTTAGGGAGCTAATCTTGCATCCTTGCCTGGTCTGGCAACACATGACTCCAGACCCACAGCAGTGTGGTTAACTCAACTGCCTTCTAGGCAATTAGGATGGGCAGTTAATGCTGGCCTAACCAGAAACAGTAAGATCCCATGATAAATAATAAAACAAAAATATAATGTTAACTGGACTTATTATTTCTAGTTATTTATTCAATGTTGTCCATTGCATTTGATCTTTCTGTAATTGTTTTTCAAGTGGTAATGAAATTTTTTTTTCCCAGGTTTAAGTAGACCTTGTTGTGATACTTGGATGCATTTTAAGTTAAGAACTAAATTTCTTTTCTATTTGATTTCTACACTTTTAGATGACTCAACATATAACATGAATAAGAGAAGTAAATGGGCATTCTCCTTCAATCTGACTGACCTGAAATCCATTAAAAAAAATTTAGAAGGCATGGGCTGGTCATACTTGGTGTTTTGTCTTTGGGATGATACCTTTCTGCCAGCTCTTCATTTCCATCACGGAGGCAGCACGATTCTGCTGCAGTGCCTTAAGAGATATGTTCTTCTTAGTGAGTGAGTAGTTGAAGAATGCTTGCATAAAATTCATTTTTGTTACTGTAATTTCTGTGGCAGGGCTTTAAATTCATCTTTCTGATGTATGTTCATTTCTTTCCCCATGTTACAAACTATTTCATACTCTTTCCTGCTGAAGTAACACACAGTATCTTTCTCAAGAGAATGTTTGGAATTCTGTGACTTTTCTGATTTGTGTTATGCTGATTATAGGCCCACGTGATATGTTGACTATTTCCATAGCAAGCCCCATCTCCTGTTCTCATCAACTATTCCAGTCCTTACCCATAGGTCAGGTAGACCTGATTTGTGAGAGTGACATTCATACATTGCTGGGACTGCACCTGAAATAAGGGAAAGCAATGATCACACCAGCCAAGACAAATTTGGAATAGACAGCTACCTGAGTGTGGTATCATTTAAATTTGTGAATAAAATCCAGATTGAAATCTTTAGTTGATATACAAAACAAATTTGATCTTTCTCCCACTCTATGCAGGTGATGCTTTTATAGTTTTTAGGCAATAAATAACAATTCTGCGTTTCTGCAGAAGGATATGTTCTGATTTCAAGATACTACTTTGTGGCTGAAACTGACCATAACTGAAGAAGGTGTGAGAATTCTTAGTTTGTATGTTAAATCTGTTATTAGCCCCAATGCACTCTTGCCAGGAGATAATTGTAATTGATTTTTAAAGTATTTATTATAATGCAATTACAAAGAAAAACAAACTTAAAATTCTGGCATTCAAACAAATTAGTAAATACTGGAAAAAATGGTCAACTGGTAGTTGTGCATGTACTGCCACTAGATGGCATTTGGTTATAATTTAATCTTTGATAGCTAACCAAAAACTGATCTCACTGTGTGTTTAATATGACAAATTAGATTAGAAGCTCAGTCGTCATCTTTCTCCAGCAATGAGCGCAAAGCTAATAACCTTTTGTAGTATAATACTTTGTTTTAAAAGTCTACTGACGCTACTGTTGTAGGCCGGATATCAAACAAAGATGAGACAGAATACAGGACAGTGTGTGCTTGGTGGTGTGGTGTAAAGATAACAATCTCTTCCTCGATGTCAGCAAAGCTGAAGAGCTGATCATCGATTTCAAGAAGCAAGGAGGAGGAGGGCAAGCCCCTATCCAAATCAAGGGGCTGATGTGGAGATGGTCGAGAGCATCAAGTTCCTAGGAGTGACGATCACCAGCAATCTGTTCGAGACCACCCACGTTGATGCGACAGTCCAGAAGCACAACAAAGGAGGCGGCTAAGGAAATTCGGCATGCCCATAAAGACTCTCTCCAACTTTTACAGATATACCATAGAAAGCATTCTGTCTGGATGCATCACGGCTTGGTACAACAACTGCTCTGTCTAGGACCGTTTTTAAAAAAAAAAACTACAACAGCCCAATTCATCACGCAAGCCAACCTTACAACAGTTCATTCCATCCACACTTTTCGCTGCCTTAGAAAAGCAGCCAACAACATCAAAGACCCATCCCACCTTGGTCAGAATGACTTCCAACCTCATCTGTCAGGCAGAAGTTACAAAAGCTTAAACACATACCAACAGGTTCAAGAGCAGCTTCTTCCTTGCTGTTTTTAAACTTCTGAATGGATCTCTCAAATTTCAAATCTAATGTTGAACTTGCTTTTTGTACACCTTCTTTACAACCATAACTTTGTATTCCTCGCCCTGTTCAATCACCCTATGATCTTTGTATGTTATGATCTGCCTGTACTGCACGTAAAATAAAACTTTTCACTGTACCTAAGTACATGTGACAATAATAAATCAAGTGAAATCAAATCAAGTAACTGGTCTTTGTTTGGCACACAATTTGGGTCCTTTTTTATCTTTCATATTTCTAAGTTGTTTGTCCAGTAATCAGACTTTCTTTATGAAATGCCTCAGCATGTCGCAAAACCATTCACATGAATTAATAAACTATATGAACTTCACTCTCATATCAGAATCTTTCTAACTTGCTGTTGTTATCACAAATTGATTGTGCAATCACGATAAAAGCAAATTTTAAAAATATTGTTGTGCTGGTACTACATTAATTATGGTGTTTGGTATGTTGTATTGTAGATTACATTAAAATCATAGATGAATGCTAAAAGTATTTTGGATGCGTTAAATTATATGTTTAGGCAGTCAAGCGAATAAATTTCTTTTCATAGTTTTATGTAAAGTGAATAAATTATTGGAGTAGGATGGAATGAATCTGAAAGGACAGGTTCAAATGAATAGAATCCCATGTGTCTATAATATCGATTTAAATGTTATGAGTGCACTGTTTTATTATTTCCTGCATGTTACTGGGGTAATTAGAAAATGGTGCATAGGCACAAATGTGGGCTATTTAGTCCACCGAGCATGTTCCACCTTTCAAATTGATCACGACTGATCCCTGATCTAGTTTGTAAGGCAGCATCATCTGTTGTTTGAGATTCAGAGGATGGATTAAACCATAAGACCGATATTAGTTATGTTATTTTTTAAATTACATTGTGACTGCCATTGATTGACATTTTAATCCATATGCATGCAAGGTTAACAAATTCGACGCATAAGCAAATCACTAATCGAACAACTGTATGCTATGGAGGTGGCTGACAAATTTTGTTTTCCATTGAAATATTTGTTAGATAGGTCAAATAGCCTCTATCTCTATTTGAATGAAATGTTCACCATTTTCATGTGAGAAATCACAGCTCTTCATTTACTTCAGACCAATTGCACAAACTAAAAAAGTTGTAAAATAGTTAACAAAATGCTTCGTCTTTCTCCATCTGGCTGGCGAATGTATCTGGGCAAGGGGGGGAGGAGGAGGAGGAGGAGGAGGAGGAGATGGCCTAGGGAATCCAGTGCACTGTAAAATTCAGTTCTGTGATTCTATTAAGACAGCTCACATTTTAGGAATTTTTCTCATTTGGTAACTTATTTGTGGCCTAGAAGGTCTCCTGTTTGGTGAGAGAATTATTTCAGTTATCTTGGTTGAGTTTCCATGGTGTATGATTCTATAACTCTGTTGGTTTGTACTGAAGATCTTCATACTGGAAAGCCAGAAACATCATTGAACATGGTTAGATGCCTGTATTTATTACATTGCTTTTAAGTGCTCTAATATGGAGTTTGCACATAATGGTTGCTGAGAAGTTCTTGTCTCAGCTGTTATGGTCCCAGCTGATGGTAATAATGATCAAGTTAGATTCCAGAGTGAGGCCTGGCTTGATATACCATAAGTTTTATTTTTGCAGTTTGGTTATTATGGTGGTCAGTCACTGAACTATTCACAAGAGGCTGTCAATGTCCTTTTAATCAAATAGCATCAAAGTACCAAAACAAACACACAGAATGCTGGAGAAATTCAGCAAGTCAGGCAGCATCTGGAGAGAGAAACAGAATTAACTTTCAAGTCCAATATGTTCCTCCTTCAGAATTGAAATTCTGTTAAAAATGAAATTTTAAAATAATTACAAAATCTCAGGGATCTAACAGGTCTTTTTTAAAGTCTAGCACAAATGATCTGTGACAGAAGTGGCATTGTGCCTCCAACGTTATTGCTGTGTTTGTGTCAGTATAGTTCTGGAGTCGGTTTATGATCAGATACTGTCATATGACAAATAGTTTTTCTATCATATGAAGAGGAATCTGCACATATATAGTCAAATACCTGCACATTTTCATCATCGTGGGAGTGCATGCTTGCAACTTGGGCTGCACACTAATTCTGTTGTCACCACTCTTGAACTGTTATTGTAGAATAACTAGATAAAATTTCTTGGGTGCTTTGAAATCTTGCTATTGGTTTTAAAATTTACCTTGAGTATCTCTAATGAGGGATTGTAAGTGTTAATTTTTAAGTGTTTGAGTCCCCAGGCTACAATTAATAATTGTAATTAAATATCTGGTTTTAGAACAAAATTCAATTACAAAATGTTAATTCAAACAAAATAAAACACACCCATGCACCAGAAGAATGATTCTATTTAACATCATCAATTAAAAGACAAAATGTGTGGCTACTAATATTTCATATGAAGTATTTTATTTTCTTATATTGTTCTAGTTTTAATAAATGCTTCCAGATGCTGCTTATGCATGTATTTCATTGTTTATCTCCCCAACATCAGCAATAGTTAATACATTTTGTTCTGAAAGGCAGTTTTTCATATAATGTAATCACAAAATGTGATCAGCAATCTAACTAGCTGTCAGAGAGATGTCTTCCAACTCAAAATTGATATTGCACATGTTTGCTTTACTATTGATAATGTCAGGGTTGGCAGAAAGGGAGATGAGAGTCATGTCTCTCTGGCTGTGCTTGCTGGGCGATCCTCTTTCTTTTTACTGTTGTCTGCACTGTATATTCTTGTATGTGGCATAATACATCAGTGTTTTTGCCCCTTTAAATTTATTCCTAGCATAAAGTCGCTATGTGAAAGCAGGCCATTTGGCCCGTCAAGTTCACACCGACTCTGCAAAGAGCATCCACCCCCCTACCCTGTCACTGTATTTCGCATGGCTAATCCACCTAGCCTGCATGTCCCTGGACACTATGGGTAATTTAGCATGGCCAATCCACCTAACTTGCACATCTTTGGACTGTGGGAGAAAACCGGAGCACCCGGAGGAAACCCACACGGATGCAGGGAGAATGTGCAAACTCCACACGGTTGCCCGATGATGGAATTGACCCCTAAAAGATGGGAAATTATGATACTTGGGGTAAAATTTAAATTGTAAATGAATATTTTAGGTGGTAATTACATTGAATTATCTGTCAGTTATTAAAATATTTGCCATTAATAATTAACTTAAACTTGCAAATATACTAAATGATCTCCCATTTCCCAGTAAGCATGTAAATATTTGTGCATTTTATATGTTCTCCTTGTCATTGTTGCTTGTGGCTCACTGATCCTTTGTGTTTTATGTGCTTACTTGCACTTCCTGTAATTGAGATTATTTTTATTTACAGATCTCTTTCCTTTGTACAGTATTTTCTGTGCCACTCTGAAAGCCTTTTGGTTTGATCATTGTTGATCTGTGTATGTCTTTCCTCTATCTGTCTGTCTATCAATCAGCTAAGTAGTTTATCATTCTTGTTGCACTATTTTAATTGTTTGACTTTTTAAATATATTGTGCTGTTTATTTTCTTTCAGTCTATAGCTAATTTGCACACAGTCATCCTTTATATTTCATTTCTTAGTTTCCAGTCAGATTTGATTCAACAAGCTCTGCAGGTCTTGATTTCATATTGCGGTGTCACTAAAGATGGGGAGAAAATTCATCAATAGAAACAGAAAATGCAGGACTTGTTCACTAGATTAGAGAGAATCTGCTAAGAGTAAAGTATTTGATGTTTGGTCATGTTGGGAGCAGAAGGGAGCCTGATCTAGGAACATATTGTGTGGCACTGCTTTGATGCCAGTGATCTAGGAATAAAAATTAAAATAAATAAAACAAGAAATTGAGGTTTTATTAAAATATTAATTACTGTGTTTAACAAACTAAGAATTTTTTGTAAAATTTAGAATGTAAATCAAGCTTAGTAGATTTTCTCATGCCATAATTTGCTCTTGAGGGTGATCTCAAAGTTTGCACATAAACATTAATGACTTTTATTGAATTATTTTGATGTAGGAAATTGTATATTTGACTCTTTTCGTCCCAATGTTAAGGGAGTCTTTTGTTTGAATATTGTAATTATCTGAGGTTAGCGTTATAGACCACTGTGACATACTTGTGTAGATAATCTGGATCTGTATTAATTGTAATATATTTAAAAATTTTGCATCTCTCTGTGCTTTGTTACTTCTTTATCATGCTTTTCCATGCTTTCATATGTTCATATCTGTGATGGAAACCTGCCATGTAAACTGTCATGCAGTTTTACACCCCATTTGTGACGACACAGTAGTGTCTGTTTATGCTACATAGAAACTCCAACTTCAGTTGCTACTTTACTAAAGATACACATTTACTGCTCACATACAAATAATATATCAAGATATACAAAGAAAAGTTGGAAAATGTGATCTTAGGTTGAGGATTGAATTGGCTACGGATTCTCTGTTCCACCTAATGCACATCCTCTAATCTTGACGCTGATGTGACCAGGGAATTGACGCATTTCCTTATTTTTGAAAAATAGTGTTTTAGTTTAAAGTATCAATTAATTAATCCTTATGGCTTTTCATTCACTCCTTCCATGCCCCATTAAAAAAAAGTACGTTGAGGTTTATGTACCTGCTGTAGAAGGGAGAAGAGAAATGTTAATATCTTGCGAGTATGGAACTGGCCAAAGCTTCTAATTACAGGTAGTCCTCATTTACAAGACCTCCTTTAATGTCATTTTATTTGAATGTTGTTTTGTTTTTAGGGCCTGTTCCTTCAAAATATGTTGGGATTTCCAGTTTTATGTAATTTTGCTTCAAGTCATTGCAGATCAGAGTCATTTTGACATTGGGACCTATTGGCACCATGTTGAGGAACTCAGGAACTTGAATCAAGTGTTTTCTTGCAAGGGTAACAGAGTCAGTAATGTGAAAGCATGATAGAATCGGGATGGAAAGGAAAAAGAGAAAGCTAGGGCTGAGTTTTAGCACTGATTTGGCTGAGCGATTGAAGCCATTAATGTTTTTGCTACTTGACGCATATAGATACTTTTAAAAAGTATTTAGTAGTCAGCCTGAAACACTCAGCAAATGGTGTTTGTGAGCCTGCTGCTGCAAAGTGAGCAAGGGAAGCTATCAGCCTAGCAGTGAAATTGGATGTATTAAAGTATCCTGACTCTAGAGAATGAGCAGTTAATATTGAAAGGCTGCTTGGACTGCCTTCTAAGACACGAGAGAATTGGTAGTGTTGAAAAAATCAAACAACCTTTGCATAAATTTTTCAAATAAATTTGAATGTCATATTTCTATCATATTCAATGATATACTTAATCTTGTGAGCTTTTACTCAATAGCAGCAGAGCAATTAAGTGCTAATGATTAACAAAGCATCTTCATTTTTTCAGTTTGCATGATCAGCTCTTTGACTCCAGCTGTCTGTTATAAAATGATTTTTTTTTTTGGAATTGCTGCCCCTTATAGATATGCACTGCAGCAGGTTGTCTCTCAAATGAAATACCTTGTCAGATTTTTCATTTCAAGCTAGCGCATCCTGTTAGCCAGCGGTTTTCAGTTATTAAAGTTCTTATCGCTATTTCAATAATACAAATGTGTGGATAGGTCTAACTGAGATGAGATAACCTAATGTATAACTGTTCAGCTACAGTAAAACAAAAACAAATAAATTGAAGCAGTGTGTGGATTAGCATAGTTAGCCACAAATAAAACACAAATTGATCAGTTTGGAATCTTCTTGTTAAACATAATGATGAAGCTGCAAAAGTGAGCTTTTTACAAGACTTGTGCAGTATTCAAATAAGGTTATAGCTAAAGCTTGGCAGCATCTGTGGCAAGGTGAGAAACAGAGTTAATGTTTCAGGTCAACGATCTTTTCATCAGAAGTGATGAAAACTGATGCAAGTCAGTGACCTAAAATGGTGACACTGTCGTTCTTATTTCAGTTTTCCAGCATCCAGATTATTTGTTTTTTTTGTATAACTAAAACCTATTAATAATTGAGCTCTCTAGTCATACAGGTTTTTGCTCAAAGGAATAATTTAGGTGAATGCTAAAATAGCTTTAAGCTTTCTGTATTGTTTTGTAAAATGTATCCTAGATCATGCACGAGATAGACTCTGTCCTTTTACCCCTCTCACTTCAATTTCACTCTAAACTGATAGCATAAAAGTCTCTTCTGTTCACATGCTCTGCAAAAATTATTCTGGCCAGTCTAATCCAGTGAGCATTTGCGTAGAACTGTTGCTAATTCATAATGTCAGTCAGGATGATTTAGATTAGTATTTTAGAAGTAGAAGAAAACGCCACACTGATTCAATGGAAAGGGGTTTTCTGATGTTTGGGAAGATCTTTGTGTCCAGATGCGCTGAATCTGATGTGGGGTGTACCTAATGCTGATACTGAAAAAGTATAATATTCACCGGCACTAACATCAGTACTGATCATTTGAACATCAATAATTATTATAGTCTTTGAAATTAAAAATAAATATTGATAGAGAATTTTTTTGTCTACTTGATTTAGAAACACGGGTCTTTGAACCAAATGAACACAGCCATCCAAACTAAAAGAATTCTGAAATATATGATCACCCTTTTTGATGTTTTCCTATAGATCATCTCATGATGACCGAGTACTCCTTGTTGCATACAACAGTAAGGCACTTTCTCAGTCTTTTGAGAACTTGTTCGAAGAGCACGCAGTTGGCTTAGTGCAAGTAAGTGCATGATATATTTAAGATGTATAATTTTAAATTGTCATTTTCTTTTTGTTTTGAATGTCTTGGACATAAGACTATGCTGATCGTTCCTACTATTTAATGGGACCATAGTATACTCTAGAGGTCTAACTTGGATAGGACCCACTTAGTCAGAATTGATATCATGTTTCGGTGTGTAGCTGTCCAATATTTACAAAATGAGTCGAAGTAGTACTTAGATTGTATCAGAAATTAATTATTAGATTTGTATACATAAATAACAAATGTACAGAAGTAACAGTTAAAACCAATTTTGATCACTTCACTGAATCTCACTTTCCCCATTATTAAGGAGAGAAAACATTACTTGAACAACCTCCAATACTAAAAGCTGACCTTGTGGAGTCTCAGTTCCAACACTGGTCTCAAGTCAAAAAAACCTCATTGATTCCTGAACACCCATGTTTTCTCCATATGAACAGTATAACCGGATTGCAATGAATGAAATCATTTGTTGATTATCTGTGATGAAATAATGGATTCCTCTTAAGCCACAGTTGTAAAAGCAATTGCTTAGGGTAATTTGGAATGTGCAAATGTGCAACCATACATATTTAAATGAATTCTGAATAGTAATCCAGACTAGTAATGTCCACTTTCTCTATAATTATCAAATTCAAACCCAAAAATATCACTAGGCCTCCCAAAGTTTTGTATAGCTAGCAGTATATTGATTTTAAAATTTTTATCTTTATTTTTATATCTTTCCATGGTCACATCTCTTTTTCTCTCTCTCTGTAATCTCCTCCAGTCATACAAGCTTCCAAGATAATAGCAGTCATCTAATTCTCACTGTGAATATCTGCTGCACCACTGTTAGTCATGCCTTTAGGTCTTTAGACACTAAGTTGTGAAATTCCCTCCCTACATCTCTCTGCCTGGCTTTGATCACTTCAGGCATGCTTAAAACCTAATTGACTTTTCCTTCAGTCATCTGACCTAATAACTTTTTATGTGGCTTGGCATCATATTTTGTTTCATAATCCTTCTGAGATGCATTATTATTTCAAAGACCAAATACATATATAAGTTGTTATTGTAACCAGCATAGACCTGAAGATTGGAATCACCTCTGTGTGACCGAAGTAACTGTGACTTATGGTTGAAAACAGTTTGTCTTATTCTGTCTCTGTGAATTAGAAACCTAGATATCACATAAAAAGCTTAATATTGTGGATATTGGAGAGCTAAAATAAAAACAAAGTGCTGGATAAATCTAGCAGTTCTGGTAATATTTGCAAAGAGAGAAACTGAGTCAGTGTTGAGTTCAGTATGACCTTTAATTTTTTGGACTTCTGAATGTTCTTCAATTTTCTTGGTCTCAAATTGTGCTGTAGTATTTGCTACTATTACTTAATATTTTGCTCAGATTATTTCTTTAGCCAGTACTGAAAAACATATGTGACATGCTACTTTAGAACATGACCAAGTGAGAATCTTTAAGCCTAAAAGGAGGACCCAAGCATTAAGACAATATTTTTCAAAATCTGATCTCCTGTATGCACGTAGACATTGCACCACATTAGCCCTTCTTCCAGATATGTCATGAAATTGATTACCGTAGATTCTTTTAATTATCCTCTATCCTTTTATGAGGCATGGCCATATTCCATAAAAGTGTGTGATGAAAATTACTGTATAGAAGTAAGGAAAAATTAATGGCAGGACTGTAGGAAA
>NW_025967250.1:0-3366 GCF_021869965.1 Rhincodon typus
AATCTGAGGCAGTAACTTGGATGAGAATGAATGAATGATAAAGAAATAATGAACAAGAAAATCACCTGAAGTCATGAGAAATGATGATTTTGATGTATTTTTCTTGTACTTTCCGTAGAATTGCTGGATAAGAATCATAGAAAGTTACAGCACATAAGGATATCATTTGGCCTATCATGTCCATGCCAGTTCTCTATGAGCTCAATTCAGCTACTGCTAAAATCTTGCCCTTTCCCCACAGCCCTGCAACCTATTTCTTGTCAGCTAACTATTCAACTCTATTTTGAGGGCCTCCATTCAGCTTGCCTCTATCCCATAATCAGACAACATGTTCAAAATCTTAACCACTTACTCTCTAAAACAGTTCTTTCTTTAATGTTGCTATTGCACTTTGCATGTTTTGCAAAAATATACCAGGTATTCAATGCAACCTTTTTTCAATATTTGTAATCTGATTTTATTCAGAATCACATACAGCTAACACTTTTATATATATTTTCTGATAAGGGGGTTAATATGAAAGTAAGTAATTAAACATTTGCTCATCCAGAATTGGATTGACAAGGTTATAATTTTACCTCATTCACTTCTGCAGCACTTACTCATTCTTTTCTCTTATACAAAGCAGGCAGAATTTTGGTCTCCGGTATTGCAGGAATGAGTCATGCTTTTTCTTTTATTGCAAATTCAGTGGGGTTGATATTGCATTCTGTAATTGCCTCTGCAAAGTATTAAAATAAACGCTTTTTAAGATGTTATCAGTTGTTACATGGTATCAAAAATGTTTATATGTCTAACAAAAATATTTATCTATCGCATTGGAATATGAGTCTTGCTGAAATGTCTGGTCTATGAATTTGCATGTGAATGCAAATAATCTATACAGTCAGAATCAGTGACCAGAAGTCAGTCAGTCTTTTATCAAAATGAGTCAGTTCGAGGAATTATAATTTCAGATCTGCCAAACCCCAGAGCATCATATGCTCCTCAATTCCAGGACGTACCTTCTTGTTGCTGCAAACCCCAGAACTATTCACCACTCCCCTGCTATTTAGCCACTTACTTTGCAATGTGACCCCAATGTACCTCAAGCTACCTGGTTCAGTCACCAATTCTGGCCGAAAATCATTGGCCTAAAAAGTTAACTCCCTTTCTTGCTGCGTACGTGCTCCCTCTCATTCTCACCAATAACTTTGAGGCAAACACAGAAACTGGTAGCCTGTCACTGCTGTGCTCATGGGAGACCTTTCCTTGTGACCAAAACTGATCTTTTGGTAAGCAGTCCACAATTAATACCTTGGTGAGGTTCTCAACTGTTTTAGCCATAATTTTGTTGTCTGTCTGGTGAACATTTGTTTGATGATGCTATGTTTTCCTTCTTCTTCATTCTTTGATGGGATTTCAGCAACTGTGGCAAGGCCAGCCATTATTGGGTATCCCTAACTGATTTTGGTGATGAGCTAACTTCTTGAACTGTGATGAATCTGGTTAGGTAAACAATGCTGTTATCAAGGGAACTCTAGGATTTAGACCCAGTGACAGTAGAAGAACAGTGATATAGTTCCAAGTCAAATTGGTGTGTGGCACAGAGGAGCTTTCTGCCCGTGTCCTTGTGGAGGTTGTGGGTTTAGAAAGATTATCAGAGTGTTATCAAAGATTTCATGCTCCCCTGCATTTGGTTCTGAAGGCTGTGTGGCCTATATGCTACCTAACTGTCTGCAGGAAGATGTTGTCATGAAATCTGCATACAGGTGAACCTTTTAAGGCTCCTAGGTGGCTGATAAATGGTTATCTCCCACCCACCTTTTTAGTCCTCCCGTTGCCAATCTTGGCCCAGGAAGACCTCTGACTCTAGGCAAACTGCATCCTCAGTTTGGTGGGACTGTCTGCAGCTCCAGTAATGGTCAACACTCCCGATCACTCAGCTGCACCAACACAACTGCCACTGATCCAATTGACTAGAAGGTGAGATGTCCTACTGAAAGTAGACCAAAACTCCCATCTTAAAGCATTAAAACTTCTCTCAGCATTGAATTGCTGCAGGGCAGCTGATAAGATCTTGACTTAGTCGCCTCACACTCCAACATTTTAGCCTGGGGTTGGGTGACTATGTGCTAGGACTATGACATTGCTAAACTATAGTCCATTGTATACTATACTGTCACTGTATCAGAGACAGAGAGGGTGATTTTTCTAAGTTGGTAGTGATGGGTCAAATGGGCAGCCTCTCTCGGGATGCTGTTGAGCTTCTCAATTTTGTTGTGTTTTTAGATCTGCATTCATCTAACCAAGTGAGGAGTATACCACTACACTTCTGACTTGTAGATGGTGGACAGGATATGGGGAGTCAGGAAGTCTGTTATTCACTATGGGCTTCCTAGATTCAGACCTGGTCTTGTAGCCACATCATTTATATGGATATCCAGTTCTGTCTCATCTATGGGAATCCCCAAAATATTGATAGTTGGAGATTCAGCGATAGTAATGCCATTGAATTTCAATTAGTGTCTCTCTTGTTGGTCATTGCCTGGCACTTTGTATGGCATGAATGTTATTTAACTTAGCCCACAAGATGTTGTCCAGGTCTTGCTGCACATCAGATGGATTGATTTCATATCTGAGGGGTGCTGAGCATTGTGCAATCATCAGCGGGACCATCCACATTTTTGACATTTAATGTAGAATTTGAAGCCTCGGGCAATGACGATACCCGAAGTTTTCTCATTTTGTTTTGTTTGAGCAAAGTTGTGCTATCATAATTATTACATCTAGAGAGTTGAAATTACTTTTTGTGCATTATCTTTCTGCTAGCTAGGGGATGGTGTCTTGAGGTAGGATTTGATTGTCTACAATGTAATGATTCATTCCCTTGGCCAGAGTGGTAATGAAGCAAATGGCACCTGGACTTATCAGTAGCAACACAGACTACAAAGCAAGGAAGTTTGTTATCCCTACACAAAACACTGATTTGATCTCAACTGCAGCATTTGCAGCATTTCTGGTTATCACATTTTATGTAGTATGTGACTACATTAGAAACGGTGCAGAAACAATTCATGAGAATGGTTCCAGGGATGAAGAACACCAGTTATATAGAAAGACTGGAGAGGGTGGGACTGTTTTCCTGGAACAGAAGATCAAGAGGTCATTTGCTAGAACTATGTGCAATCATGATGAATCTGGATAGGGTAGATCAGGAGAAACTGCTTCCATTAATGGAATGGTCAAGACCAGAAGGTAGGTATATAAGGTAGAGATAATAAGAACTGCTGATGCTGGCGTCTGAGATAACACAGTGTGGAGCTGGAGGAAGACAGCAGGCCAGGCAGCATCAGAGGAGCAGGAAAGCTGACATTTTGGGTCGGG
>NW_025967250.1:3766-25000 GCF_021869965.1 Rhincodon typus
TTGGGGTCTAGGCCCGAAACGTCAGCCTTCCTGCTCCTCTGATGCTGCTTGGCCTGCTGTGTTCATCCAGCTCTACACCTTGTTATCTCAGATTCTCCAGCATCTGCAGTTCCTACTATCTCTGAAACATATATTTACTTTGCAGATTTACATTTTTTTATGTTGTTGCGAAGACTAAATTCTTGGGCCAAACCTGTTTAATGTTCTATTTGAAGATTGAGTTTCTTGGGTCTGAATAATAGCGATATCAAGTTGAAGACATTATATCCGGCACAGAGTAAAAAACTTTCCTGTGAATTCCAGAAATAAATGTATCTTAAGAGATAGTGGCCCCATGTTTTTAATGTGAAGTTTCACATACTTCCAATATTTCCTTTCCTTTTTTATTATTCTCAGATTTGGCATCCCTCCAAAGCCAGCATGTGTTTCCCTCAGAAGGTGGTGGTTGGGCACCTGAATAACTTGCTAGGCTACTTAACAGAGCAGTTGAGTCAACCATGTTTATGTGGGACTGGAGTCACATGTATACCAGACTGGGTAAGGAAAGCAGCTTTCTTTCCCTAAAGGACATTAGTGAATCAATTGGGATTTTATTTCAATTTGATAGCTTCACAGTCAGCTCACCTGATGATAACATAGATATCCAGATTTTTAAAAAAATAGAACTTACATTTGCAACACATTCTTGTTGGATTATTGACTAAACACTATCTATTACTGTAGATGTTCAAGTATTGTGCAGTTCATGAATTGATATAAGATTTGAAAAAAGTTTTTGTTACCAATAACCTAATATTGAATAAAATTATTTAATAATAATTAACTATGACATTCAATTTGGAGTTCAGACTATAGCAGGTAAAAATGTTTACCTCTTGTTAAATTTTAATCTGATATCTGGGAGTTGCAGACAGAATGGGCAATAGCTATATTATATTTGCACATATCAAGAAATTTAAAGGTGGACAATGCTTTGTGATTATATATGATGTGGAAGTGCCAGTGTTGGACTGGGGTGGAATAAGTCAGAAGTCATAAGACACCAGGTTATAGTCCTGATGAAGGGGCAGCACTCTAAAAGCTTGTGATTCCAAATAAACCTGTTGGACCATAACCTGGTATTGTGTGACTTCTGACTTTGTGAATATATAGTTATTCAGATTGAAGACTCAGTTATGGCTTTTGTCACTGCAGTGAACACCACTTACATGGGTAAATTTATAACTTATGACAGACAAAATTAATTAAAAATAATGTTCATCAGTTACAGTAGACATCAATACTCAGGATTCTTTCAATTCATTGTGGTGTCCAGAATTAATTTGCTCTCTGTAATGATGATAAAATCATACAATACTTGCACTTTGAAGTTTGAGTTGCTAGCAGAGTATGAAGCCAGTAATATGTGGTTTTGTTGCATTCATGCTTATAAATATTTTACAACTGTTGTTATTTAGCTAATTTGTCAAAATATTTGTAGATTTGTATACATTTTAAACATTTTTTAAAAATTAGGAATATTTTCATTAGCCAACTATTGACTTCCTTATTTCAATCTCTCATAACTATTTTGTTTGATATTTTCTCTGTGCTTATATTGTGAAAATATTGCAATGAACTTCCAGTTTTATGTTAGATATGGACATAAAAAGCAACATACATTGATTTCACAACATAAATTAATCAGGTTAATTCACTGACTTCAGGTGGAGTGCCCAATCATATGCTAATTTGCCTCAAGCTGTTTATATTTATCTGGCTGTGAATTTAATTTCCCATTACTGTATATAAGTAAATTTGCAGTTAGGTCATTTTATATGTATAATATCGTAATTACTACAGCTGAACTGACTGAAGGCACCTATTGTGGTCTCTCTGCTTTTCCCAGCACAATGCTGGTTGATCATCGTTTAATATTAAGCATTTCATTTGGGATTTGACTTCATAGCCAGGTGTCCATTCTGCAGTTAACTCTTTCCATATTTCTGTGTTGGGGATTGATACTGATGCATACTGGCTTTCCTGCACCAATCGCTGAATTCCTCTATGGCTAGTAAGTCCTGTAATGGGGCTCAAACCTTGGGCCTTTTAGCACAGTGACAGCAGAACTACCAGCTGTGCCACTTAAGCTTCTGAAAAAGACTTGCGCTGAATCCCCTGCCCAGAACAAAATAATTGCATCACAACCTCAAAGCCAGCATAACTCAGATCAAAACTGAGGGTAGATATGTTAATCTTTGTTGAGATACTCAGTTTGCTATAAACTGGAATACATTCATTGAACATCAGGATGAAAAGAATCAACTGATCAGCATTATAAGGAACCTTAAAGCCAACTACTCTGTGAATAACAAGGTGTAGAGATGGATGAACACAGCAGGCCAAGCAGCATCAGAGGAGCAGAAAGGGTGACGTTTTGGGCCTAGACCCTTCTTCAGAAAAATATACTTTATCTTAATAATAGATTAAACATTGCATGACAATATCATATAGTATTCCTTAATTAAACACAAATTCATAATTTTATACAATGCAGAGAAATTCAATTTGGTTAACTCTTTTTTTCCCTAGTGGAAGCTGCAATGGTATACTGGGCGTGCAGCCTTCTATAATATAATAACTGTTAGCAATAAAAGCCTTACACAATTTAGAGAAAGATGACAAATTAAAGCAATGATGATTAAACACTGCACAATATAGCTCAGGTTGGGGAATGACTGAATAATCAGTCAGAGTAATCACGGTTGCTCAGTGGTCAGTACTGCTGCCTCACAGCGCCAGTAACCCAGGTTCAATTTCAGCCTCGGGTGACTGTCTGTGTAGAGTTTGCACATTCTCCCTGTGTCTGCGTGGGTTTCCTCCGGGTGTTCTGGTTTTGTTCCACAGTCCAAAGATGTGCAGGCTAGGAGGATTGCCCATGCTAAATTGCCCATAGTGTTCAGGGATGTGGAGATTATGTGGGTTATAGGGGGATGGGTCGGTGTGGACTTGTTGGGCCGATGGGCCTGTTTCCACACTGTAGGGATTCTATGATATGATAAGTGATAGTAGATATATGATTTTTCTTGTTTTGGCCTTTTCAGTCAGCAGAATAACTGACAGAGCCTGGGCATTGATACTTTACAACGGCTGTAATGTTAGTGGTGAATTGATCAACCATTTTAAATTGTAGATTACAGTGATGGTAACTTTAATTAAAAAGAAAAATTAACATTCACGTAAACATTTTAGGAAGTCATTGTATACACATGTTTTATGGGGTCAGTTTGGTCTATCAGTGAAAAAACATTGTATTTGTCTGATCAACAAAGCAAATGTACTTCACCACAAACACTATTCAAACTGACCTCATAAAACATATGTGACTTCCTAAAATATTTACATGAATGCACATTTTTCTTTTTAATTAATGTTACCAACTAAATACTTCTTACATTAGTAATCATTATTTTAGTAGGTGTCCTTAAGCATTCATTTCTGGATACTGTATAGGGATATAAAGAAATGATGATGGAAAAACTTGAAAGTGATTTTGCGACATGGTAAAAATATTTCTTGAGAGATTTTACAAAAGGAAACAAAAGGGAAGAGTGCAGATGATTTACTCACAGCTTTACAGTGTTTTATAAAGTACCGTGTGAATAGTGCTTGCTTGAAGAAGTGATCTCTGATCGTGTTTGACAGTCAGCAAAGCTTCTGTATATTCTTGTCCTTACATTTGAGATAGTAGAAAAAAACAGGAGAAAGTGAAGTCATTAAAACACAATAAATCATTTGAAACTAACCTGATGGGAAAGGAAATGTAGATGAAATAAAATAGGCGACCTCCGTGAGCTTACAGTTGTACCACAATCAAAAGCAAAGCCATAAGTAGAGACTTGATTGAAGTCTATAAATTATGAGATGAATAGATACGGTTGACAGTCAGAATCTTTTTCCCAGAGTTAAATGTCTAATATTAGGGGGCATGCATTTAAGGTGAGAGGAGGAAAGTTCAAAGGAGATGTGAGGGGCAAGGTTTTTGCAGAGTGGTAGGAGTCTGGAACACAGAGTGATGGTGAAGGCAAATATGATAGGGGCGTTTAAGGGACTTTTGGATAAGCACATGAATATGCAAGGAATGGAGGCACACGGACTGAGGGCAGGCAGAAGGGATTAGTTTAATTTGGTGTCATGTTCGGCACAACATTGTGGGCTGTACTGTTCTTTGTTCTATGTAGGGGCAGAAAAGTAAAAGATTACCAGAACTGTGGGTGTCCTTTGTTGAAATTGCAAAGTGCTATACATTTCAGAGCAAAAGAAACTTGCAATTATTATGCCAGATAGTCAAGGGAGAAAACAAGAAATACATTCCTGGTTAAACACAACAGAAGGTTTAAACACCTGGATTTTCAGTCTGTCCATTATGAAATGTGAAACTAATTTCCAGATCTATGCAGGAGAGCTTCTGACAATCCTTTGGTGTCTCAGTAGTTGAAAAGTTAATGATTACTTTTCAGGCCTTGTCACGATAGAAACAAACTAAATTCCTCTATCAAGCAGGACATAATTGTATCTGATAAGCTCTGGGGTTTCCTGCTGAAGGAGGTAAAAGTGGAGGAAAAATAAATCTATAATATGCAATGGTTTGCTGCATAATTCAAATTGATGATTGCATATCATGTTAAACCAGAACAGGTAATTTCAGGACCACAATTTCAGTTCTGGCTTTTGATATGCTGCTGAAACAATATGGATTATCTCACAGCATAATAAACCCAAGCTATCCAGAAAGTAATGCCTGGGGGTGGGTGGAGCAATACCCAAAAATAAAAATGATCAGAAACTTGGGAAGTTACAAATTGAGATTTTTAAAATGCATCACCCTTACTAACCAATTGTCTTTCTCTTGCGGCCCCCAATATCACGTGTGTCAACCTTCAACCAATTCAATCCACTAAAAGCCAAGTAATGTCTCAGAGGTGAATTGTAGAAATAAGGTATGAAGACCGCCCTTGAGATCAACCCAGCATTTCACTGAATTCAAACATATGAGTTAGGAGCAAGAATAGGCTATTGGGCCCCTTGAACATGCCCGGCTATTCTCTAAGACCATGGCTGATCCACATTTCTACCTAGCCCCAATTAATGTTTACCTCCTTGCTTATCATGAATCTATCCACCTCTGCCTTAGAACTACTCAAAGACTCTGCTTCCACTGCCTTTTGCTGAAGAGATTCATTTCCTCGCAACTTAGAAATATCTGTCTTAGATGGGTGATCCCTTGCTCGAGGTTCTTCTGTCAAAGGCCATTGATCTGCCGATGCTTTATCAATGATTGTCCTTACATCAGATAAGATCAGAACTGGGACTGAAGAATGCACAGACATCAGTTCTATTACAATTCCTCTGATAATGACAGTCCCAAACCGCAATCATCAAGACCTGGGAAACATCCAATCTTGTACTGATAAGTGCAAATATCATTCGCATCACACAAGAGCCAAGTAATGACCATTTCCAGCAAGAGGAAGCCCGACCATCTCCCCTTCAGATTCAACAAATTATCATCACTTAATGGTGTGAAATCCAAGTACAGCCCTCTCATTTTCACTGTTGTACATAGTTATTACTACTTAAAAACATTCTTCTGATTTGATAACCAATTTTTAAAGGAAAACTGTGTTTGAAACGTTTCTTGCAGGTACATAAGGGATGGTTCAATAAATACGATGAGAAGAAAGTTAGCAAAGAAAATGGCAAGAATGAAACTACCAGGACAACAATTCTGTTTGCCTTGAAAAATGAAGTTGGTGGGCTTGTGAAAGCCCTTCAAATATTTCAGGTAACATTTATATTGTTCAGAGAAACAACTGAAGATATCACGTTTACCTACTGAAAATTAATTGCATTTACCTATAATATATTAAAAGGTTGCATGGACTCCCTATCTACAAAACCATATTCCTTCTCATTTTTGCTAACATTCTCATAACAACAAATTCCTATGCCCACATTTGCATTGGAAACTGTTTATGTAAAAATGTCATGCTAAAATTCCACCATCCTGTCTGTGGTAGTAATGTAGTGCTGTAGCTTTGCCCTTTAGCTCCATTCCCTATCACTTTTGAGAAACCCAAACTTGAAAGCAAAACACTTCTGGAAATCTTAAATAAAATCAGAAATTGCTGAGAATAATCAACAGGTTTTGTGGCATCTGTAGCGTTAAAGGTTCAGGTCAATGATCTTTCTTCAGAGAACACCCCATCTCTGTATCCCAGATTTCCCAACATTTGCTAGTTAACCCTAAACTTAAATCATAGAGTGTTTGTTCAAAATGAAGACAGAATGTTTAAATTACAGCATGAACTATGACTGAACCTAGTCGAATTCTGCCTCAACTCTAACACCACTTTTGCTTAACACACGCTTCATTTTGAGTCTCCCTGTGCAAGTTCCAAAATTTTGAATTAATTTCTGTTTTATCAGGACAAACACATCAACCTAGTTCATATAGAATCCAGGAAATCAAAGAGGAGAGCTTCAGAAGTTGAGATATTTGTGGATTGCAGCAGCACAAAAGAAGATTTTAATGAACTGATTCAGTTATTAAGAGTCAACACAAACATTATTTCTCTGAATCCACTGGCCAGCAACTGGACAGAGGAAGAAGGTATGAGTCACAATCCACACCTTCTTCTGTAATGGGCATGGTGGTAAGAAATGAATCCTTGCACCTGGGTGCTAATGTAAATTTTACTTTTTAACCTCTGGGACCCAAAGCACATTCAGTGACTGTGGCAGGTATGTCAACAAGAGAACCAGAAATTGCTGTAGAAACTCAGCAGGGCTGGCAGGACCTCGGAAGAAGGCCGCTGGACTCAAAACATTAACTCTCTTTCCTCTCCATAGGAGCTGTCAGATCAGCTGTGTTCCTCCAGCAATTTCTGTTTTAGTTTCAAATCTTCAGCATCTGCAGTTCTCTGTTTCAGTTCAGATCGATAATGAGAAGTTGTTGCATATTGACCATTTCTATTAGATTTGAGTGCGCTCGGCAAAATTGCTCTGGGGGATAATTTACACTTGTCATTGAACGAACAGATGGAAAAGAATTATGCTTCCGAACTTTCCTTACCTAACAGGGGTGAAATTGCACGAATTTCATGTTGGAAGTCATAGAACAGAAAGATAAATTTATTTTAAAATTCATTATAGTGGGTGTCGTATGAAAAATACCATTGTGCCTTTAGCATAGTGGCTGGCTTACTGTAGTCTTGTGACCTCTGCTGTTGCTTTGTGTAAATTTGTGTGCAATCTGCGTCAGCTATTGAACACACATTACTTGGAACATGGTGTCAGTGAGGAGCAGTTGAATAACTGTGGATTTTCAGAGCTGCAAGAGAGCCAGATTCTATGGAAAAGACATCAAGGAATGTCCAGGTGAACATGTGTAGATTTTCAGAGCTGTAAGACAGCTAATGACTGAAAGAGAGAAATAAACAAACATCAGTCTGCAATGTTACACTCTTAATTGAGTAAAAATGGCTACAGACTTTCTACTCCATGCTGGTGTGGAAATGAAAGGAGATGTGAAACAGAATTGGATTTTTTTTTATTCTCAATGGCAAAATTACAAAATAGCTACAGAATTAATTAAAAAAAAAGTATAAAAGTTGCAAATCTGCCATTGGTGCTAGGGACAAAAAACCTATTACAAGCCAAATTGCAACCTAGATGTCAATGGACAGCAGAAATGTCAGACTGCAGAAATTTTGAAAGCTTTGAAAATACACTTTGAACTCCACGTTAATGTTACATAATAATAGTGTTTGTTCAACATTGGCACAAGGGGAAAGAGAGACTATTGATCAGTAAGTGACTTGTTATCACCACATCCCAGGAGAGGTTCCACAATTCATTACAATTCCAGATGGGATCCCTCAAACTGTTAAGGTCCAGGGTGAGAAGGGACAAACTAGCTGTCCTTCTTTATTCATCCCCTCCTATGGGGGTTACAACAAGATTAATTTAAAAATGATCCCTTCCCTTGTGGATATGTTTCTCCCAGATTCAAAATAAATTGTTTTCTAAAGAACTGAACATAATCACAAACCTGTCCTGTTCCTGGCCCATAAAGAGTCATAGAGTTATACAGCATAGAACAGACCCTTCAGTCCAACTTGCTCAGATATCCTAAATAAATCTAGTCCCATTTGCCAGCATTTGGCCCATTTCATTCTAAACCCTTCCTATTCATATACCTATTCAGATGCCTTTTAAATGTTGTAATTGTACCAGCCTTTATCATTTCCTCTAGCAGTTCATTCATACACGCACCACCCTCAGCATGAAAACGTTTCCCCTTAGGTCCCTTTTTAAATCCTTCCCCTCCCACCTTATACCTATGCCCTCTAGTTTTGGACTCCCCCACCCTGGGTGGGGGGGAGGGGGAGGGGGAACCTTGTCTATTCACCCTATCCCTGCCCCTCATGATTTTATAAACCTCTATAAGGTCACCCCTCAGCCTCTGACGCTCCAGGGAAAATAGCCCCGCCTATTCAGCCTCTCCCTATAGCTCAAACCCTCCAACCCTGGCAACGTGCTTTGTAAATATTTTCTGAACACTTTCAAGTTTCACAACATCCTTCCTATAGCAGGGAGACCAGAATTGCACTCAGCATTCCAAAAGTGGCCTAACCAATGTCCTGTACAGCCACAACATGACCTTCTAATACTCAATGCACTGTCCAATAAAGGCAAGCACATCAAACACCTTCTTCACTATCCCGTCTACCTGTGACTCCACTTTCAAGGAACTATGAACCTGCACTCCAAGGTCTCTTTGTTCAGCAACACTCCCCAGATCCTTATCATTTAAGTGTATAAGTCCTGCCATGATTTGACTTTCCAAAATGCAGCACCTCATATGTATCCAAATTAAACTCCATCTGCCACTCCTCAGCCCATTGGCCCATGTGATCAAGATCCAGTTGAACTCTAAGGTAACCTTCTTCTCTGTCCACTACACATCCAATTTTGGTGTCATCTACAAACTTACTAACCATACCTCGTATGGTCACATTTATGTAAATGACGAAAAGCAGTGGACCCAGCACCGATCCTTGTGGCGCACCGCTGGTCACAGACTTCCAGTCTGAAAAGTAATCCTCCAATGTCACTCTCTGTCTTCTACCATCAAGCCAGTTGTGTATCCAAATAGCTAGTTCTCTCTGTATTCCCTGTGACCTAACCTTGATAACCAGTCTACCACGAGGAACCTTGTTAAATGCCATATTGAAGTCCAAATAGATCACATCCATCACTTTGTTCTCATCAATCTTCTTTGTTACTTCCATAAAAAAAAACTCAATCAAATTAGTGAGACATGAATCCCCTCAAACATTGCAGCATAATAGCACTCAAAAATACTTGGAAAACTGAGAGCGTGCATAGATTCAAAGGATCTCAATAAAGCTTTGAAGTGGTCCCCATGCTAATTATTGAAGTACATTACTATAACTTGATAAGGCAATGTCTTTTCTTACCCCTGATATGAAGGGTGATTATTGACCATAAAGCTTGATGAAATGTAGCTTTCTAAATACATTCTGAACACCGTTTGGGAGGTACAGATGGTTGCACGTGCTGTTTGACATTTCCACTGCTCGAGGAGAGTATCAATACAGACAGCATGAGATGATCAGCTGTCTTCCCAAATCAGAAGCTGTTGTTCTGGTCTATGGGTGTGGAAACATGATGGAAGAAGGCATCACAGAACATGATTAGCATCTTGTGTGGCTGCTGGAGAGAGCTCACCAGTTGAACATGAAACTGAACAAGAAGATGTAATTGAAGATCCTGAAGTCAAGCATATAGGTCATGTACTATCCCTGGAAGGACTTTACCGGGATCCTGACAAGGTGTGAGCTGCAGCAAGTAATGATGTGAAAGCAGTGCAGTGATTTGTTGATTTGAGAACTGCTTATCAAAATTCTTGTTTAATTTGTCATCAGTGTGAACCTCTCTTCAATTGCACTGCCAAGGAGGTGCAGTGAAATTGGACAGAGAATAAGTAGTAGCCTTCAGTGACATCAAACAAGTAATGATAACATACTAGTGCTGTACTACAGTGCCAATGGAAATGGCACCTTCACAGTGAGATGTCAGTGAGACAAGTGGTGGAGCAATTCTCGTTCATCAAGGACCACCTGTTGCATTTGCTCCTAGGGCTTTTTTACACAAACTACACATGTTAGACCCAGAAATATAAAGACTGCTTTGTGGTGCCCTTGCTTGTGCACATTTTAATCAGTATCTGTTTGGGAGTTACAAAGTAGCAGTGGAGCCTGATCATAAGCTACTTCAAAGATCTTCTTCAAACTGCATCTTTCTGCTTCAAAATGTCTGGAAAGCATGTTACTTGATTATGCAGAGATATCATTTGGAATGATTGAGAGTAGGATGTCATCAACAGTGCTATCAAGCAGCACTTAGTCAGCAATAACCTCCTCAGTGTGCCAGTTTGGGTTCTTCCACGACTGCTCAGTTCCTGACCTCATTACAGCCTTGGTTCAAACAAGAATAAAACAGCTGAATTCCAGAGGTGAGGTGAGAAGACATGAAGGCCATTTTAGTTGAATGAGGCAAGAAGCAGCCTTAGCAAAGTTACAGTCAATGGCAATCAAGGGGAAAACTCTCTGATTGGAGTCATTCCTGACACAAAGGAAGATGGTTGTGGCTATTGCTGTCAGTCATTTCAGCTCCAGAGTATCACTGCAGTAGTTCCTCAGGGTAGTGCTTAGGGCCCAAACATCTTTAGCTACTTCTTCATCAATGGCTTTCCCTCCAATTGGAGGTTAGAAGTGGGGATGTTTGCTGATTTTTGTTGTCGTAATGCCCAGCCCATCCACGACTCCTCAGATGCTGAAGCAGCCTATGTCTAAATGCAGCAATAACCACATTTGGGCAGACAAGTGGTAAGTGCCACACAAGTGCCAGACTATTACCAAGAGAGAATCTAACCTTGTTGATATGTTCCTCATTTTCTTTGACAGATATTCTATCTTGCATTAATGGTGTCACCATTCAGCAATCTTGACTCTTGTGGTCTAATGGGTGACTTATCAGCTGTGGTGATTATTATTGTTATTGCTGACTTATTCCCATGAGGATTAACTTTATCTCTTGTGTGAATTCCAGTTCCTACCACGTATGAAAGCTTAAGAGTTTAATTTAGATACACGTGAGGAAAGTCAAATCATGGCAGGACTTATACACTTAAATCGTAAGGATCTGGGGAGCGTTGCTGAACAAAGAGACTTTGGAGTGCAGGTTCATAGTTCATTGAAAGTGGAGTCACAGGTAGACAGGATAGTGAAGAAGGTGTTTGATGTGCTTGCCTCTATCGGTCAGTGCATTGAGTATAGGAGTTGACAGGTCATGCTGCAACTGTACAGGACATTGGTTAGGCCACTTTTGGAATACTGTGTGCAATTCTGGTCTCCCTGCTGTAGGAAAGATGTTGTGAAACTTGAAACTAATTTGGAACAATTAGTTCCAAATTGTTGATACCGTTGTCCTGGTTCAAATTGCAGTTCCTCTATTTTGCAAGGCATTCCTGTTTTGTGCAGCTCATCTAAACTTTAAAATGGCCATTATGACAAGTTCCTTCATATTCTCACCCAAACTTAATGTAACAATGAGCCCATTCTAATGAAGAGGAAACTGTCCAGTCACTGGTTAGCTGTCAGCCCTTCTCAGGGGCAATGCTGACCAATTAAATGATTATGCAAATTCTATTAGTGTACAAGTTCTGTGTAAGATACATACATATATTACATTATGGCATTGTCCTGACCATATAGTTATAATCAATATCGTGAAAGAACATACCATTCTAACAAATTTGCAGGATGTAAAAGATTGATTGTTCCTCTATAAAGAAAGCCTCTTTACAAAAGGGACTATAGGAATAAATTTATGTAGCTCCCAGAAACGGATAACAACCTGCCCAGAAACTCAACGGTCACTAGATGTTTTCAGACTTTATTTGGTACAAGTGAATATCTGAGATGGGCCACTCTGTACCTGATGCCCAATATGCAGAGGAGAGAGCCTCTCGTGACCTCAAACCAGGAACTGTAGAGAAATTGTGACCCCAGCATTACTTTGGGATTACAAATTCATAGATTTTCAGGTCCAACCCTGGGAAAATTACCCCATTTTAGAAAATTACTCTGTTCATTCTAATTATGTAGCATGTAGAATATGCTGATGGTTCATCTGTGTTTGTACTTTTTAATGTGTAGAATTGGATGACATTCCTTGGTTTCCAAGAAAGATTTCTGAACTGGATAAAAGTTCCCAAAGAGTCCTGATGTATGGATCAGATCTTGACGCAGATCACCCAGTGAGTACTAAAAATGAGTCCACATTTAAACAGCAATATGGAGAATGGAGTTGCCACTAATCTCAGGCTAGCCTTTGTGATAGCACTGATATAAATGCAATTCTGTATTGTGCAATTAAATGCAATTGTGTCCAAAATAGTAAAGATTAACAAAATGAGTTTAGTTAATCTTTTGTAATTAGCTTAGCTCAGTTACTTAAAAAAAAATCTACCCCACCTTGATTCCAATGAGCAGTATTGTGATTATTTAATGGAGTAGTAATCTGGAAGCCTAGACTAGTAACCTGCTCAAATGTGAATTTAAACAGTCCCAAACCAGATGGGGAATTTATTTTTAACTAATTAAATAAATTTGGAACAAACAAACCAACACTAGTATTGGTGCCCATGAAATGATCAGATCACAGTCAAAACCCAACTGATGTCTTTTAGGGAAGGAAATTGCTGTCCTGGCCTGGTCTAGCTTAAGTGTGACTCCAGACCCGTAACAACATAGCAGAACTCAATTGCCCTCTCAGACAGCCTAACAAAACTCTCAGCTGTCACCTCAAACTTCTTAAGGCCTGTTAGGGTTGGACAATAAATACTGACTTTGACAGTCAGGACCAAATTGCCTGCAGAATTTTAAAAATTAGCTTTTGCAAAAAAAAAATTCCTTGGCTATGATCAGTACAAATTGCCGTGAAGGTGTTAAGATTCAGAGGCCTTGCCTACCTCTCCAGGTCAACACTGCAAGGGAGGCATAATGTTGTCAGAATATCATTGGACAAGTAAAATAGAAGCCACACTCTGGGACATGGAATATAATATTGGTATTAATTAAATATATAATTAAAGCTGCAATATAAAGCTACTCTCCAAAGTAGTGACCATAAGATTGCTTATTGTAAAAATCCCTGGTTCACTCTTGTTGCAGAGGGAAGGAAATCAGCCATCCTTCTCTGGTCTGGCCTATGTGTGACTCTGGATGCACATCAATATGGGTATCTCATCTCTCTGAGTAGACTCAGCAGAAATCACTTCAGGGAAAGTTAAAGATGTCAATAATTGCTGGTCTTATCAGTGATGCTCACATTTCATGAAGGGAAAGAAAGAAAACAAAAGGATAAAATGGATGTGATGAATGCAGGCTTCTAAAGAAGAAGAGAAAATTAACTTTAAAACATAAATGTCCTCCAATCTTTTCAGAAACGTGCAGGGCTATAGGGAAAGAGCAGGGAATGGGAACTAGTCAGCAACTCTTTGAGTGACTGATTCTATGAGAGATCATACAACAGGTAGAATTTCAATAGGTGTTTTCCAAACTCTCTGTAATTTTGGTGAACGATCACTAGATTTTACAGACTTTCTACCAAGCTTTCATTGATGTTTTGGTGAGAGATCTGGAACCCCTGTGGACATTGTATCTCAAACCCCTCATAATATAAACAAAACAAAGAATCAATTCAAAGTAATTTTTCTGATTTTGTTCTATTGTGAGGGGAGGGACTCACCTGTCATTTGAGCATGAGCTACACATAAACTTCAGATCATTGAAATAACTGGTTTTAAAAAAAAGGTTGCAAAAGGTGCTCCAGTTGCCAGTATCCTGTTCAATTATGAGTGTACCTCAACATGAAGCTGAAATATACTTGGGATGTACAAGAAAATTATAATGTTTCAGAGAAATTGTGTAACAAAAATAATTTTACAGCTTAAAAAATTTAAAGCTCTGATACTTCTGTTTTCTGTTTCTACATGGCTGTATTCCATGTGATCTGGACTTTCTCGATGAAGCAGTTAATGCATGAGCAATTGAAAATGTTTTCAGTGTGTAACATAAATTTGCGCTCTGTTTTCTTTAGCATAGGCATACTGTCTGCACTGAAAACAATTCAATGTTGTGCAATAATCTTTTAAAATGCCTTTGTCTTAGATTGCGTTTACACTTTAACAGCAGTGTCAGTGCAAAACAGTTTAGGGTTGCTACTTCACAGATGTAATCTACCTCTGTTCTCAGGGCTTTAAAGATGATGTGTACCGAAGTCGAAGGAAGTACTTTGTGGATGTTGCCATGAATTACAAAATGTACGTGTTGCCAGGTAACAATGAGAATTTCATTGATTCTGCCATAAAAATGCTGTGAATTGGGTTGTTTCCAATAAGCCATGATTTTTTGTAGACATTAAAGCTCATTTCATGTATTACTAGCTTTACCATCATAAGCTGTAAGCCTACTACAAAAGCATTATCCTATTGGTCTACAATCAATGGGTTTCTTGAAAGCTCCACAAATCTGATTTCAGGAAATTAGTGTTAATTGTTAGGCTGCAGTTGATAAGAGGCATTGAGCAGAGATGGGAGCAAGCTTGGTATTGGTAAATGGGTGAGCAGAGAGTCATTCAACTCTCAAATTCTAAGTACATCACTTTGCTTTCCACCTCAAGTTGCCCACCTTGCTTTTTGTTGTTGCATGAAATGTGTAAGAATTTCTATCATTACAGATAGACGATCTGTGTTCACGAGGGCATGCTAGCTCACCCCTCCATTTCCTGCATTTTAACACTGAATGTGTTACAGCAAATAAATAAATAATCATGCCCTTTGTTGCTGCAGTTCTTTCAATCCCAATACCAGCACTCAGAAACCCCGTCTCCATGAGGAGAGACAGTCCAATTTGATTTCCTCAATGCATAGAGTCATAGAGATATACAGCATGGAAACAAACCCTTCAGTCCAAATCATCTATGCCGAACAGATATCCTAGATAAATCTAGTCCCATTTGCCAGCGTTTGGCCCATATCCCTCTAAACCCTTCCTATTCATATACCCATCCAGATGCCTTTTAAATGTTGTAATTGTACCAGCCTCCACCACTTCCTCTGGCAGCTCATTCCATGCATGCACCACCCTCTGCGTAAAAACAAAAGTTGCTCCTTAGGTCCCTTTTAAATCTTTCCCCTCTCATCTTAAACCTATGGCCTCTAGTTTTGGACTCCCCCAAACTGGGGAAAAGACCGTGTCTATTTAACCTATCCATGCTCCTCGTGATGTTATAAATCCGTCAAGCTTGCACATCCCTGGACACTACAGGGCAATTTACTTAAATTGTTAATGAATCACTTAATTACGAGATAAAAGAGCCATTCTGATGTGGGAGAATAGCCCTAAAATAATCAGGAGGCTGTTGATGTAGCAACAGTAACAACAGAGGATATATGTGGAATGAGAATGAAAGATCTGTGCGAAAACATTGAATGTACGCAGGGAAATCTTTGCCAGGCATGTAACAATCAAAATACCTACAGAATTCAAGTATATGGCCTCTATGATAAGAACATTGTGAAGCGTATAATTTTAATTTTGTGCATCCTGTCTGGGCAGATTTGAAGGCCCTGTTGACTGACCTAAAAGGGTTGCTTCAGCATGCTACATTTTACCCAATGAGATCCTTGGACTTTCCTTGCAGCTTCTCTCTGTTATTAGCAAGTTGAAAGTCATTAGTCCTTGGCAATAGTTGCTGTATGTGGCAGAATCAATACATTTTGGAAGCCAGCCAGTAATCCAAATAGGACATGTATCACTTTAATTGCCAAATAGTGAAAACATCATGTGCACCCTGCTGGGAAATATACATAAGGTGTAGCATTTTCATGTGGGGCTCATTTATCATTTGATCATTTATGGAAAACAAAAACTGGTCCTCCTTATGTCTTGGATTTGCTTGTCATACTTGGTGATACCTTGTACCTGACTAAGCAGAGCTATCTGACCAATGGCCGGTGGGAATTTGAAAATGTCTCTACAATTTTGCAGTATCTGCTTTATTTTGTGTTTAAGCCAATATTGTAACCTACACATTGACATACTGTTCTGGAGTCTCTCTGAACTGTGGGTGTCTGCACATTCACTGTCCCCTGACAACAACGTGCTCCTTTTCAGTTACCCAGTGGCACGCCTTTAGTTATATCTGTGCACAGTAGGTTATCAAATATTGGTCTCTAGTGTTGTGTCTGAGATCTCTCTCCGACAGATGTTTGAGTCAAGTGAACAGTACATGAATCCCATTACTATATATCACAGAATCTTAATGTTCACATTGTTATTTTTTTTAAATCCAGAATTTTCCATCATTTTCACACTTCAATTTTGTTTTCCGTATCCTATTGTTGGTTTGAAAGAGCAGCAGTTTATCTGGATGAGTCAGTTTAAAGGTTTCACGACGGAGTAACCTTTACTGAAATATGACGACTGACTTTCTTCCTGCAGTATTAAAGCCTGTAAGAAAGCTGATTCCCAAGCTGCGCAACATCTTTTTAAACGCCAATTAACGGGTGAGATGTGGGTCACCACGAAAGTATTTAACAATCAGTTGACTGTGTTTAAAAGAAAAACTTAATATTCTGAATAATCAGACGGTGAAAGATTGCAGCAGAAATTAATCTCATTGTTCAATAATGTAACCTGTTGCTGCTCTCTAGTGGCCAACCCATTCCCAAAGTGGAGTACACTGAAGAAGAAATTAAGACTTGGGGAACGGTGTTCCGAGAGTTGACAAAACTTTACCCAACTCACGCATGCCGAGAGTACCTTAAAAACTTCCCTCTTCTGACAAAGCACTGCGGCTACAGAGAGGATAATATCCCCCAACTGGAAGACGTCTCTGTGTTTTTGAAAGGTATTTGAGATGGCGACTATTGCACACTAAAATGCCTTTTGTTTTCCCTCCTCCATAAATAGAGAGTGAATTCAAGTTAAAATGCGTTTGCTTCGTGTTTCAGAACGATCAGGGTTTGTGGTCCGACCGGTGGCTGGATATTTGTCCCCAAGGGATTTTTTAGCTGGCTTGGCTTTTCGAGTTTTCCATTGCACTCAGTACGTGCGTCACAGTTCGGATCCCTTTTACACACCAGAACCGTAAGTTTCTGTTTCCCAGACTCAAGCCTTTCTCTTTGGTCATTCTAAAACTTACTTGCGATTTAATTAGTAGCTATTTTATGAATTAATACGTTTCAATCATTTTCCAATGAAAGCATGTAGTAAACTATAACTATTACTGCAATGCATCATCAATGTTGCAAATATTAAGTATTCGATATAACAAGGTGTAGAGCTGGATGAACACAGCCGGCCAAGCAGCATCAGAGGAGCAGGAAGGCTGACGTTTCGGGTCTGGACCCTTCTTCAGAAAATGTCCAGCATCGGCAGTACCTGCTATCTCTTAAGTATTCGATAGTTTGATTCTGGTTTAACACGCATATGGAATTTTACAACCCCACCTTCGTTTGTAACCTTAACTTCTCGTTTTTATCTGATATCCCGAGGCCGTTCCTGTCTCTATGCTGAAGAAATGATTTTTTCTGATATCTGTTCCACTTCCTGTAGACAGCTGAACAGATTCTGCTCCTTATTGTATTGCCTTCAAAGAGCTGTACGTCTGTTCGTGGAGGGAACAATTTCCCATTGGAGGAACAGAAATATCAGTCTTACCCTAGAGACCAGTATCATCTGATTTTTCAGCTGCACTCCTAAATCAAGGACCAATATTAAATCATGGGTTACAATTGGAGGATTGATAAAAAGTGTTTTAACTTCGCACAATGGGAGCATTTGCAATACAGATCCCTCCTTCGGGGACTTTCACTTGGCTTCCTTGGAGTTAGGTTATGTCTTGGTGTTGGATTTATAACTGGTAGTTGGAGGACAGATCATTTTATACCAGCACTGCAATAGTAATGTAAATGCACATTGTAGTAACGTAAAGCAACACAATCCTATATTGATTACAAAATAAATACATAGTTTTATTTCTGAAGAAGAGTCCTGACCCAAAATGTCAACTTTCCTGCTCCTCTGATGCTGCCTGGCCTGCTGTGTTCCTCCAGCTCCACACTGTGTTATCCCTACTTTTGATCCTTTTTAATATAAGACCCCCTTGATTAAGGGGGTAAGCAGTTGCTGTGCACTTCACATATCTATCACTTTCTAGGGAGTTCATTGTCTAAATAAGCCTCTAGGAGGTTTTAAAGAGTGAGCTGGAGTGATAGACCTTTATGTTTATTCCCTCCATTTAGTCCTTAGCTGCAGGCCTTGGTTGGATGCCTCTGCCTGAGAGCACAGACACAACAATTGGTCTCCTAAGATACAAAGGAGCATGCTATTCCTGGTCATTCTTGATTGTTGCAGGACTGAATCCAATAAGCTAAGCTTTCTTACAGAGAGTACTGTTGTGCAGTGGTAGTTTCCCTACCTCTGGATCAAGAGACAAGGCTTCAAGTCCCACCTGCTCCAGATGTGCATCGTAAAATTTCTGAATAGGTTGAGTAGACAATATCTACAGATAGTAGAAAGTGGGTCAGCAGTGTGGAATTCCATGCAGTGAGTCAAACTTGCAGGAACTATGTCCTCTGAAATGCAAGTGTGCAGTTGGAGGGAGGTGCTATTTCTGCATAAACTCAGTCTGTTAACGGTGTGCAGCTTATGTTTCCTGCACACTGCCATTGCATTGTGATTGTACCACTGCACAGAATTATGATCTGTTATATGGTATGATATAGTCTTTTGTTGGCTAAACAATGGGCAGCCATTTGTTGGAGCAACATTTTTTAAGAATGCATAGCAGTAAATTTGTTGGTGCTAGCACCTATATCAATTTTGACTTTCAAACCTTCACCCTCAAAATAGATATCCAATGACCATTTTATATATCTGTTGGCTTGACCAGCACTCTCCTTTCCCTGTCACCAATTCACCATCACCACTGGACTTGGCAAAGGGACCCTGGTAGAAGCCTGTATGTTATTAGTTTAACACGAGGATCATGGTGCACCATTCTGTCCACATGATTCTGATGGATTGATGGTCAAATTCCTGTGATTTGTTGAATCATAATGACTGGGGCCGCCTGACTGCCGGCGGTCTTCTTCCATTTTCGTAGGCAGTGAGTGACAGTCTCGCTGTTTTGCTGTTGAGGACTTCATGGATCATGCAATGCTTAGCACCTACTCCTGACCATGTTGCTATGGGATTTTTGACTAGAATGTAGGTGCTCCCAACAGCTTTACTCAAAGGATGGTTAGAGCATGCAAACATCTCCTCCACATCAATTGGCGGTCTTCTGAGTTTCCTACGTGCTTCTGAAGCATTCCTGTTTCCAATGGATCAAAAGATGAAGCGTGCCCCAAAGGGGCAATGTTTTAAGCTGCTGTGTCTTTTCGCCATCTCCCCATTAAAATTATTGTACAGGGAATAAAACTAACATAAATTAATGGTGTTACATTTATAAAACTGTAATTGAGCAATTTTTAAAACTTTCTTGATATGTCTATGTACAATGTATATTTGTGCACATGTACCTGGTGAGGCCTACATATACATTTATTTAGCTATTATACCTTTTCAAAGTAATTCTCTTTTCAATATGTATTTTTCAGTGATACATGCCATGAGCTGCTTGGACATGTGCCTCTTCTGGCAGAACCAAGTTTTGCAGAGTTTTCACAAGAGCTTGGCCTCGTCTCTCTCGCTGCAACGGATGAAGATGTTCACAAGTTAGCTACTGTAAGTTACCTATTGATTTGGAATAGCTATGATCTAATTCACCCAAACATTTCGGGGTGCGGAGCCCATATGATCCAAAGCTCATTGTCCCCACTTTCCCAAGACCAAGGTTTATTGCCAGTTCAGCTGCATTCATTGAGGTAGCGTGGCTTTCATTTATCAGTATTGAATTGTGTGGGTTGGAATTTGTCCTGTTTTGCATTGTGGTCTTGCTTCTATTCCAGTGCCATCTTTCCTGTATTCATGGCTGCCCTACCAAGGGTCACCACTACTCAGGGATATAAGATCAAATTCATTCCACATATTTGGAAACAAGATCAGCAATGTAGCTACAAGCAAATGAAGTAGGGGGAACGATAGATGAACAAAAATGCCTCCGGTTTGCATTGATTATCCAGGGTTTACAGCCTGAGACTTGGAGTAGATGAACGTGGCTTCAATGGATCTATTGGAGGAAACTTTTGCCTCATTCAAGTCCTGGTATTAGGATTTCAACAATTTGACAACAATATTTGGGTCAATGGAACAATAACAATATAGAACTTGGTGATGTCAGCACACATGAAATAGAGTAGATATAAATTTACGTAATATCTAATAAAATCTTAAAGTCTAGCCTGAAAACCATTTTGGATTTGGATTGATTGAAGCCTAACAATATGATCATCTCTATAACATGAAAGGCTGTGTTTTTCTTTTCTGCTAATCTTCCTTTTACACTTCAGATTTTTGTGGGCTACCACCACTTCTACTAATCACTCCCTGCTATTTCTAACCAAGTGAAAGACCTTTGCCAATGAGTTATAGTGAGGTGACCTCCATTTAGTCAAGGCTGATTTTTCCCCATCCCCATGCCCAGTGAGATTGGCGGCTTGTATGAGAAGTTTATCTAATTTTTATCTCTTATACATTCATGGAATGTGAGTGTTGGTTACAAGGCCAGTATTTATTGCCTATATCTAATTGCCTTTGAGAAGGTGGTGATGAGCAGCTTTCTTCAACCACTCTAGTTTATCTGGTGTATGTACTGTTGAGGAGGGAATTCTGAGATTTTATCTCTGTGCAATGAAGGGACGAAAAGTTATATTGTTGCAAGTCAGGATAATTTGTTCCTATGTGTCTGCTGCCTCTGTTCTTCTAGGTGGTAGAGGTTGCAGGTTTGGAAGTGTTATGATCCCAGTTGATGTTATTACCAGATAAGTCGGATGCCAGACAGGAACATAGCTTGGCATATCATATTTTGATTTATTTTGGCTTATTCAAAGTAGTCTCTTGCTGAAACTTAAGCACACAATGCTGCAGGTTT
>NW_025967251.1:0-25000 GCF_021869965.1 Rhincodon typus
TAAGATTTGTTTTACTACTCCGTGCCTACTTTATTGTCAGTGTTGCTAAACAGATTTAAATGCAATCTGATATTTTCAATATGTAGTGCATTTAGCCATGTTCCCCTCTTAGTATCACTGTTATAATTTGATCATTGTGAAAATCACCAAGTGTATTAGCGTCAAGCAAACTATATGAATGCTTTTACAGAAAAGGATGTTGATCCCACTGTCCTATAGCTATTAGTTTTCTTCTAGGTCTTGCCACATTGGCAATCTCTTAACTGGATTGGATTCTTGTATCTTGCATCCACAGATCTTTTCAATCCCTTGAGAAACAGACAAAGTTAACATTGGATGCAACAGCGTTTCAGTTGAAACATTAACATTAATGTGGAGGTGCTGGTTTTGGACGGGGTGGACAAAGTCAGAAGTCACATGATACCAGGTTATAGTCCAACAGGTTTATTTGGAATCTCAAGCTTTTGGAGCACAGCCCCTTCGTCAGTTGCAGTGAGAGAGCAGAGTGCACAGACTGAGTTTATAGGCAGAGAAATCAAGGGCAGATCGTACAACTAGTGTGAGTGGACACTCAGAAAATAAGTCTCTGCAAGTGACCAAGAGTGTTAGATGGTGAGTAAAGTGTCAACAGCTGAATAACCAGCAAAGGGTTGACTTGTAATCTGATTAAGTGAGGCAGAGAGATGATAACAAATTAAAAATGTCGTACTGGAGACAAACTAAATGACTGCAATACCATAATAGGTATAAGACTCGCATGCTGAGGGTCTAACCAAAGTAATAAGTAATTCAAAACTGTACAGACTAATTAAGGTAGAGAGATCCTAACAACTTACCAAGGTGATGCTGTCAAAACAGGACAGCAAGGAAGATTTTACAGATTCAGAACAGTATGGTGGGGTCCCTTGTAGCATGACATGAACCCAAGATCACAGTTGAGGCTGTCTTCTTGGGTACGGACTTGGCTGCCAGTTTCTGCTGGGCGATTCTGTGATGTTGTATATCTCAACGTCCGCCATGGAGGATGCTTACCTGAAGATCAGAAGCTGAATGCCCTTGACTGCTGGGAGGGAACATTCCTGTCTGGCGATTGATATGTGGTGTCCATTCATCTGTTGTCATAGCGTCTGCTTGGTCTCGCCAATATACCATGTCTCAGGGCATCCTTGCCTGTAGCGTAGGAGGGAGACCACATTGACCAAGTCAAGTGACTTGATCTCTGCCTATAAACTGTTTCTGTGTGCTCTGCTCTCACCGCACCTGACGAAGGGGCTGTGCTCCGAAAGCTTGTGTGGTTTCAAATAAACCTGTAGGACCATAACCTGGTGTCGTGTGACTTCTGACTTCATTGAACATCAAGATCAGTCATTTGATGGAATCACTATAACTTCTGTTTGCATTTTAGTTTGGCCAACCAGGAGAGGTAGCCATCCATAGGAAATTGCAGAAAAACTGCAATATAAATTTTAAAAAATTAACGTTTTAGTCATTTAGTCGATGATATTATCAAACTTTGAAAAAAGTCTCAATAGGAGGTAGGTCAAATCGGTATATATAAATGCACCCTGGGAGCTGGCAGTATGACATTTATCTTGTATGTATAAGTGTGTGCAGTTTAAGAACCATATTTAAAATGCTTTATTTCCTGAGCCAGCAGCATTTTCTTTCAGCTGTTATTGCTATTAATTTTTTTTTCTTTTTTAGTAAAATCACAGCCATTTGGAATAGATGATAAGGTAAGTGCAGTCTCCATATGTATGTTTGTCAATGGAAATATTTCTCCCCACTAAGTAAAATTGTGCATGTGAAAATAAAAATCCATTGCCTCTCCAGAAATAACTTTTCTCATGCCTCTAATCTATGGAAAAAGACAATATATGGCATGAACTAGATTTACAGCTTGATTGTTTTGAGCTCGTGAGGACATTATCTCAATTCAGTTTTTCCTCAAGGAAAATGATAAATGCCACAAAAAGGACCCAGCAAATGAATTGGCTCTTAAATGCAATCTATTATGCACATTTAATAGGCATGAGTATTTACATTGTTCGTTTCCAAAATTCTGTACTTCTAGTTTAGTTAAGTTGAAGAAAAAGTTTTGTGAAGGAGAAGTACATCTGAACTTCTTACTCTTCCACTTCATGTTTCTTTTCCATAATTCTTTGCACTTGGCTTCTTTTTATAATGCTGCCTCAATTTTTTTTTTTTCAAAACGTTAGTACTTTGGACCGGTTGCAAGCTTTAAATAATGACCAGGTGATTTTTCTTTTCTGACCTATATTCCATTTAGGTTGAAGAGAGAAGAGTAATTTTGATTATTCTTCATAGACTGCATGATCATCTAGCAAAAATAGCAGGTAAGATAACCTGTCTGTGCTTTTGTATAATTGATTTCTTGGTGTTAGTGATGGTTTTGAAATATTGATTATGCTACTAGAACTAATTCAAATGTCAGTTGGGAAATTCAATTATTTAAATCTGAGATTTTGCTTGGGCTCCTTAGAAATGAGGAACCATGCATCCATTCTGACGGTTCTCCTGTAGACTGTCCGAGCAAGGCAAACCACGCATCCTTTTCGCAGCAATCAGCTGCCATGTTCTGAAATTTAAAGGCCCCAATAGTGTCTTTGGCTGATGTCAAAGGCAGAGTACGTATGCTTGGTGCAGTTTTAGTCTTCAGAGGTGCCAGATGAGGGGGCGTGGGAAGCTGTGTGTGCAGGGTGGCAGCTGTGGAAGAGGGTAGGGCACCAAGTCAGGATGATGGGGATCAGGTGGTAATATACGTGATGCTGTATTTCGCGTAAGGTTAGTGTGTGTTGGAGCCATTAGGTCTAATGGGGAAAGTGGATGTCATGACAGAATGTTTCAGGTGTGAGGAAGGAGGGAGTGTGTCAGGTCAGGTTGATGGAGCGGTGGATTGAAAAGGGAGATTGGTGTTTTGGGAGGGGAAAGAAAAGGGGATTGGATGTTAGAGAGGGAGCATCTGTGGTACATTTTGCAATCAACAGTGAACATCCTGACTTCTGACATAATGGAGGCAAGGTCATTGAAGCGTCTGAACATAGCTGGGCTTAGGACGTTACCCTGAGGAACCCTTGCCGAGATGTTCTATAGCTACTGAGATAATTAACTTCTGGCAACCGCATTATTTTCCTTTTGTGCTAGGTATAACTCCAACCAGTGGAGTTTTCCTCCTGGTTCCTATTGATTCTGGTTATGTTAGGGCTTCTTGATACTACACTCGATCAAACGTGTTCTTAATGTCATAGGTAGCCACCGTTATTATACCTGGAATTCAGCTGCCCTTTGCACATTTGAACCAAGGCTTTAATGAGGTCAGGAGTTGAACAGTCCTGGCAGAACCCAAACTGAACATCAGTGAACAGGTTATTGCAAAGCAATTTCCATTTGATAGCACTGTTGGTGACACCTTCCATCATCTTTAATGATTGAGAGTAGACTGCTAGGACAGGAATTGGCCGGATTGGATTTGTGCTGCCTTCTTTACATAGGGCCTATCTTGGTCATTTTTCCAACTGTTCCAATAAACATTTATTTAGTTATTTAAAACGTTAGGACGTCATGGATGATCAATCGGCAAAAAGCTTTTCGTATCACGTCTGTTTGCACATTAGTCATTTGCAAGGGTCAATTTCTGATTTGTTTTTGGCCAAGTGCCATTATAAAATGAGTATCAAATTTAGCACCCAGATGCTGCAGTTGAGCTTTTGATATCAGCGAATGTAGTAAACAGTTTTGGATTGCAACCTGGGGTTGGTTTTTTTTTTAATTCATTCATTGGAATTGGGCAACACTGGCTTTTATTGACTCTCTCTAGTTGCCCTTGAGAAGGTGGTGGTGAGCTGCTGCTTTAAACTGCTGCATCATGTGCTGTGGGTTAATCCACAATGCTGTTGGAGAGTAAATTCCATGATTTGACCCAATGACAATGAAGGAATGATGGTATATTTCCAAGTCAAGTAGTTGAGTGGCTTGTGGGGGAACCTGCAGGTGGTGGGGCTCCCATGTATCTGCTGCCCTTTTCCTTCTAGATGGAAAGGGGTCCTGTGTTAGAAAGTGCTGTCAAAGAATCTTCAGTGCATCGTGTAGATAATACACACTGTTGCGACTGAGCATCAGTGGTGGAGTGTGGATGTGGGGCCAGTCAAGCAGGCTCCTTTGTCCTGGATGATGCCAAGCTGCTTGACTATTGGAACTGCAACATCCAGACCAGTGGGGAGTATTTCATCCCAAACCTGACTTGTGCTTTCTTGATGATAGACAGGCTTTGGGGAGTGAAGAGTTGAGTTGTGCGCCACAATATTCCTAGCGTTTGACCTGCTCGTGTAGCCACACTGTTTGTGGGGAGTCCAGTTGTTTTTGGTCAATAGTAACCCCAATGATGTTCATAGTGGGAGATTCAGTAATGGCAATACCTTTGAATGTCAGGGGGCAGTGGTTAGATTTCCTTAGAGGAGAAGGTCATTGCTTGGCCTTTGTGTGGCACGAATATTATTTGCCGTATGTCAGCCTAAACCTGGATATTGTCTAGATCTTGTTGCATCTGGACATGGACTGATTCAGTATCTGAGGAATTGTGAATAATGCTGAACATTGTGCAATCATCGATGAACATCCTCACTTCTGGTCTTACGAGGGAGTGAAGGTCATTGAAGCAGGCGAAGATAGTTGGACCTAGGACACCCCCTGAGGAGCTCCTGCAGAGATGTCCTGGACCTGAGATGACTGACCTCCAATAACCGCAACTATCTTCCTATGTGCCAGGTATGACTTCAACCAGTGGAGAGTTTGTCCCCGAAACCCATTTATTCCAGTTTTGCTAGGGCTCCTTGATGCCACACTGTCTAATGCAGGCTTGACATCGAGAGCTGTCACTCTCTCCTCACCTTTTGGAATTCACATCTTTTGCCCATGATTGAACTGAGCCTGTAATGAGGTCAGGAGCTGTCTGGTGCTGGTGGAACCCAAACTAGGCATGAGTGAGCAGGTTATTGCTGAGCATGTGCTGCTTAATAACCCCGGCATCTTTTATTATTTTACTGGTGATCAAGATTATACTGATGGGGCAGTAATTGGCCGGATTGGATTTGATCTGCTTTTTGTATACAGGACATAACGTGGGCAATTTCCACTTTCAGGTAGATGCCTATACTGGAAGAGTTTGGCTAGGAGAGCACCAAGTTCTGGAGCTCAAATATTCAGTACTATTGCTGGGATGTTGTCAGGCCCCATAGCCTTTGCGGTATCCAGTGCCTCCAACCATTTCTTGATATCACATGGAACGAATCAAATTAGCTGAAGACTATTTAAGTGACAGCTACACTCTGGCAATTGAATGAATCAGTCTGAATTAATGAGGAGGAACAGAAGAATATCGAATATCATATGAAGCTGTAATTAAAAATGTCAAGAGAAAATGAACTCATTCATACTTTTGTATTTAAAGTGTCTACAAATTTGAAATGAAGTCAAACTCGTGACGTTAAAACGTGTCAGCATCAAGAGTATTACATCTTGTCATTGCAAAACACGTTTGCTTTTTGCCACTCATTTTAAATTTCTCTTGCAGTTTTTAAAGGGTCTATACTGACCTGATTTATATTCCTAATGGTTTTTTTCCTAATTCCAGGAGAGTACGATTGTGGAGATCATGTCCATTATAAAAACAGAAGTCTGTCTGTCCAAGATGCTGCTGAGTATGTAACTGTAAGTTGTATCAGGCTTATCTTTTCCTTGCGATTTCATTTTATTACATAAATTGATTGAGCAAGTTCTCTGCTATAAAATGTTTGTCCTTCTACAGCTGAGATAAGCATAAACGTCAAAGTAGTCAGAAGAACAGTACTGAAACAGCTTTTGCCAAATGTATGTTTGACCTTTGCATACTGCATGGCCCCAATAGTTCTGAGAATTTTTTGCTGGGATTGAAGGTTTTGAGCTGTAGGGAGAGGCTGAATAGGCTGGGACTTTTTTCCCTAGTGTCAGAGAATGAGAGTTGACCTGTGTAGAGGTTTACAGAATCATGAGGGGCATGGATAAGGTTAATAGTTAAGGTCTTTTTCCCAGGCTAGAGGAGTCCAAATCTCGAAGGCACAAGTTGAAGGTGGGAAGGGAAATATTTAAAAAGCATCTCGGGCAGTTTTTTTCATGCACTGGGTGGCACATGGCGGCTGGTACAATTACAACATTTAAAAGGCATAAAAATGGGTATATGAATAGGAGGTCTTGGACGGATATGGGCCAATTGCTGGTATATGGAAATAGATTAATTTCAGATATCTTGTCGGCATGGATGGGTTGGACCGAAGGGTCTGTTTCCATGCTATGCAACTCTGACTCAATAATTTCTCATGTAAAATTTCAGTGGGGATCCCTTGTGTGCACAACAGCTGTGATGATTTCCTTGGAGATTTGATAACTGCATAAATTTAAAATGACTACCCATGAAGTGTTCTGAATAAAGGCGCAAAAATGGAAATTATAAACATTTGGATTGATGTCCTGACTTAATTAGAATGGAAGTGATTATTGGAAATCAGTTTCAAACCACAACAGTAGATTCCATTGGTATTTGAGAATATTCCTCAAGTAGGCAAGTGAGACCAAGTTGAAAACATTGTGTATCAGAATTTTTTTTATTATTTTTCCATGTAAAGCTAACCATTCATAAGTAACATACATATATGTGGTGATTTGGTTTCTTTTATTAAAGTTTGATTTTGGTTGGTGGTCAACCTTGAATTAACAAATTATTTTACCTTGGAGAAGCAAATATGTACTGGGTTTGGACTTGATTAAAGTTTTGCTCTAAACTGCTTTCTATTCACAATGAAAAGGAGGGCAGTCTTTCAAAATCTACTGTAATAAAGATCTTAAGTTCCTTGTCATTCTGAAAAAATATTCAATTTAAGGAAATTTATCATTTGACCGTTTTGTATCTTTGATAAATGAAGAAAACAAAATTATTCATTAACTAAGGTTGAAGTGGTGTGAGAACTTGAACTTTGTCCCCTCTCTATACAACTGCTGTCAATCATTTAGTCTATCATTCTTTAACAACTCCTGAATTGTAATTTATGTATAGTTAATTAATCCTTAAACAAATTTTTCTTCATGTACTCCTCATTTGTTTCAACTAATTATGATTTCCCTAATTTGCCAGTATAGTAGAACCTAGTGTTGATGCGGGCTGAAATGTTATTTGGTTGTTGGCACTGATATTTAATAACTTACAAAAAAAATGCACAATATGTGAATATTTGCACAACTACGTCAGTTGTCATTCGATATAGTTGAGCAAACTGTTAAGCTTTTTGATCCACTTTCTGTGGATTGTACTTTGCATGAGAGAGAAATCAGACATTATGTTTAGATCTGTAACAAGTTAAAATGCATATGTTACCTCTGGGTGTGGTGGTTGGCCTAGTTGATTTCTGAATTTGAGGTGTATGTGCTTTATGTAATCTAAAATGTTTTTTCATTTTATACAAAGGTTCTTGATCCCAATCATGAAAAGAAATTTAATGGTTCACTACAATGGATTTTACAGAGTACAGATGACTTTGGTATAAAGTGAGTGAGTTTGGTCAATTTGAGAATGAATCCTAAACCAAAACACATTTTGGGAAACAAATCTTTCGAGCAACAGAGTCATCATAACTGCGGGTCTTGTGTTTTAATACACAGGTTGCTTGGCAGTGACTCTGAAGTCAAGGTAAATGATGTGAGTGAAGTACAGTATCTGGAATCCACACATCCACAGATGTCATTTATCTGCCGCTTTCGTCGTGCATTCCTAACTGTCTTGCATAGGATGTTTATATTTCTTGTGGGTGAGTCTCATGATTTTTTCCAGTAGTGTGAAATATCTTTTACGTAATGCTAACTCTCTTGTCTGCCTTCACTTCAGTGTGAATGAGTATAATGGGTAAACTGTTAAGCGGATAAATTATATCGAAGGCAGATTGTCATGTGACATTTTGTAATGAGTAGTATCAAACATTACTAAATAATTAGTCCATTTGGCTAGCTTTGTGTATTTTAAATTATTGTCCTTTCAAAAGTGGGCCTCAACATTGACTTTCTTGAGCATGGTAATTGGAAAGAGGTTAATAATTTGGCCTTTCTGTCAGTTTTTTGTTTTGGATTCCCCTCTTATGGTTAGGGTTCCTAAAGTCCCAGTCTCTGTCCAAAACCTTACATCATGACTCCTAAATCAGAGGCGATCTTCTTCAGACCTAATGGCTAGGATTGTGCATTTTAGATTTCCATTTCATGAATCAAAACTTGATATCAAAATTCTATGGCCTAAAAACTTACGATTTTGTCTACAGGGAAAGTTTTATTTAATGTGCTTTTGTTGAAGAAGAATTTGTTTCTTTGATATTTGGTGTTAAGCACAGTGTCATTTCCTGAAATATAAACATGGTAGATTACATGCAGATTAAACCTTCTATTGTCTCAATCCCCAAATGAACAAGTATAAATTTTCTCATGGCAGCGAATGGGTTTTCAGTTAAACTGCAAATTTTTTAAACTGCACGTTTTTAATCAACGGATCTACTGTTACATTTTCCTTGCTAAGGACTAGATTGACATCCTAACCTCGGATAGGATCATTAGAGAGTTCAAAAATACCATAATGCTTCCAAGTATCTAGGTATTTGCTTTTTGTGTTTCAAGATTAATGCTGTAACATTTTGCAGAAACTACATGCTATTCTGTCAGCTATTATGTAAAAATAGATTTGTATCTAGTGACAGTCCATAAAATAAATGAAAATATCTCTGCTACAATCACAATAAGTCAGGCAATGTTTCTTGCATAAAACTGGCAGAAAGAACCATGCTCTTGGAGTTGGCTGCAGTTTTATGACTTTAATGCTTAAGATGGTGACTTATTTATAATTGCCTGAGGTTTGAAGGGGCTCTGATCTTCACCTTTTTAATGTCCAGGTGTGCAAGCTTGAAAAGATCTAATGATCCACTATCAGATCGTGCTGTTACTGCTAAAATTGCATGCTATTTCAAGATCATTTTGAAAAGCACATTAATCTATTTTTGTATTGTTTCCATTATGCCCACTACATTCTCATGTAGTCCATGAAACTCCTTTCTTGATTCTAATTCCACTAAACTACTGTTGTCAACTTGACTTCCTGGCTCTCCAGGTTAGCCAATATTGACTAAAGTTCTCTCTTTCCCCCTCTTCAGTTATTGTCCATATCCTTTCGAAACATGGCATAATCTCTCCTCAAAAAATCAACTGACTCTACTGTTCCACCCTCCAGCTCCTGTTTCTCTCCTTGACATGTCTTTCAAATCCATTCCCTGTCAGTCTTGAAACTCCATGTTTGCATCTCTGTAATTGGTTGCCTCTGCCATAGTACAAAAATAGCTTGTTAAAGTCTCAAATTATATCCTATGTGTCTGGCAAAAGTGAACTTTCCTTCCTCGTTCTTCTTGACCTGTCTTGACATGATTATTCACATCATTTTCAGTTCCTCTTCCTGTTGTCTGACTGAATGAGACTGCTGACACTTGCATCTATTCTTACCTATAATCATAGCCTGAGAATTACTTGTTTCTCTTCCCACTGCTCCTTTAGAACTTCGCGTCTACCAAAGATCTACCTATGTCCCTGTCCTATTTCGGCTGTGTTCTGCCTCACAGCAGCAGCATCCAAAAACAACAGTATTAGTGTTCATACATGTGCTAAAAAAAAAAATCTAGGTCTACCTAATTACCACCCCTCTTGACTCTGTTCATAAGTTAGCAAGAAGGTTCTTATTTGATATCCAGCAATGGATGGGCAGAAAGTACCTCCAGTTAAATATTTTGAAACCTGAGGCCATAGCTTGGAGCAGGACTGAAAGCAGCATTCCCTAGCTACTGACTTAATTCCTGTCCGTGACCAGATCTGACAAACCAAGTAAATTTGCAATTTTGGTGTCATGTTTGATCTGGAGGCGAGTTTCTGATCTCAATCGTGCCATTACGAAGACCATCTATTTCTAACTCAATAACGTCATCCAATCTCCTTGTTTTTTTTTGCTGCAACTCTTACTTGTGGCCTTTTGTGTCTGTAAATATGACCTCTTCAATACATTTCTGCTGTTTTTTTCCCCCATTCATAAACCAGTCATCCAAAACTCTGATCCCCACATCCTAACTTGCAAGTAGTTAGCTTCTGATCCAGCAATATCTCATCTATGTTTTCAATTTCCTCCATTGCCTGGTTCCTTCCTGTCTTTAATCTCCTCCTCTGCACAAGAGTCTAGTCTCTTGAGCATTGCTAGTGTTAATGCTTCTTCATTGAATATGTCTTCAGTTGTCTGGACCTTTTTCTTCAATACGGTCTCTTTGACTAAGCCTTTAGGTTGACTGATCTAATATCTCTGGTATAGCTTGGTTTCATTCTTTTGAAATGCTTCTATGAAGCCCCTTAGAACATATTATAAGACTATTTAATTAGATGTGATTCATTCTGTACTCGACCTTCCAAATCGATGAGTTTGAAAAACGCCATTTGTAACGCTACAATAAATAGTTTTATAAAATTTAAGATGTTCATTTTATTGGACTGCCTTTTAGAATTAGTTGGTATTTATTTTTAACACTTGTAGGTGTGGGAATTGTGTGGGGAGTGCTTCATTACATGAAGTATCGTTGGTGGAAGGAAGAGGCAGAGACCAGACAGATGTATGACATGGTGGAAAGAATCATAGGTATCTAGCACTTGTTTTGAAATTTGATTGTTTTTGATGGCATTGAAATATGCTAATAAAACATTGTGAAGGCCATTTTCTTTTACAACCTTGTTTTCCAATTACATCCAAAAGCCTTTTTAGATTATTGTTTGTACTAAAAGTGGTTCAAAGTAAATGGTGGCTGACACTTTTTTTGTTTGGTTAGATGTTCTGAGAAGCCATAACGAAGCCTGCCAAGAAAATAAGGACTTGCAGCCTTATTTGCCTATTCCTCATGTACGTGATTCTCTCATACCACCCCAGAATAGGTAAGATAAGTTCATAATATAGATCAAGATGTGAATATTAAACTAATACAATTCTTGAAGATATTCTTTTGTTGCATCTTTACACAAAGCAAATTCTTTTTTGAATTATTCAGGAAAAAGATGAAAAAGGTGTGGGAGAGAGCTGTTGTTTTTGTTGAAACCAATGAGTCCCGTATTCGGAAAGAAACCCAAAGAGTAGGAGGAGGAGATTTCTTAGTTTGGAGATGGACTCAACCATCTTCAACTTGTGATAAAATAACAGTTGTGCCGTCCAAAGTATGGCAAGGAAAAGGTATGAATTTGGCATCCATTGCATATTTTGACACTTAACAGGTCTAATTTTAGACTGCAGGGCTACAACTTGAGTGCCATTCTCTTTAGTTTGCTTGGCACGGTTTGTAGTTAATTGCATGATTTTGTTACAGCGCTAACCTAGTTAGCAAACCATTGTGCAAATTTTATTTTGCACAAGTAATTACAAGTCATCAATTTTAAAACTGAATTGCAATTCTTATTGAACAATTTGAAGTAAGAGGCTCTTACTTCATAAGTGCCGAGATATAGGCAATTTTCTTATTCACGTGGATATGGCCCATTTACTTCAATAAATATTTGGTGTAATGATTATCTTCTCATCCAACAATTTGCACTAACCCCATATTTTTGTGTTGTGCTTAAAATAAATCTGCAAAACCATTTTTGTTTTTTAAAAACTGCACTCCCCACATTAGCTGGGATCAATTAGCAACTGAAATGATTAAATCTTCCTCCACTCTCCAGACGTGGTCAGAGTTAAGTCTAGCTTGGCTTATAACTAGAGAGCCTGCTTACTTAAATTGCACATGAAAATGTAGAGTATATGATTGGCATTAATGAATGTGGTCTGTAAAGCTCCAGGGCCTATGTCATTGGACCATTTTATTATCTCCAACCTAAAAGACTGCATTTTTCCCAGTTACAAATAGTATTTTTCAGTCCTTTCATTTCACTGCTGAGTTTTGCTTTAAATCCTGTGTCTCCACAGAAGTAGATCAGATAAGCTGGTCCTTTTATAATTCAGTTGCAGATTGATTTTTGTTTCTGAACTGGTTGCATGCTGGGAATTGGTCATTTGGACTGATTGTTACTGTTCAATGTAAATGCAAAACACCAATAACAAAAGTAATATTTCAAGTTGAATTTATTTTATCTTTATTCATAGTCCAACCATAATGTGGCCTATTTAAAATCTTCACTTTAAATAGGTAGAACTAACTAATACAAAAAGGCCCAAGATTCAACCTTTTGGGATATTAACATCAATCACACTTTTTCTGCCTCCTTTCCCACTAACTTGGCTGTTTGGCATTTATCTTTTCTATTTGTGAACCACAGAAGAAACTGAATAGAAACAAGTTAATTTCCTTTGCAGTTGGGACTGTATATTGATGCCAGTTTTTGGTCTAAGTTTATTGGTGTGCAAAATATAATAGCCCATTTCATAATCATGATTTGAATGAGTTGTTGCCAAAGCCTAAATATGCCTTCATATTTGTTTTTAGTTCACCACTGCCTTTGAATAGTGCCCAAGTCGAAAGTCTCCTGTTAATCGGAGCAAACTTTACACATTTGCCAAAAGTAGAATATGACGTCAAGTTAGTAAACTGAGTTATCCATGCTATCTCAGTTTTACCACCGTGCTCACACTTGGCACATCAGGGAAATGTAAGCCCTAATCAGTAATTGATATTTGCTAAAGACGAAGTATACCCAATTTTACTCCAATAGCAGAGGTGTTGAATTAGAAGTCTTAATTATTTCTTATGACTGAAAGACCCAAAGCAAATTACTGAAGTGAGTATGCTGTGGAGGAAACAACCTCCTGTTGTCTTCCAGAGAAGGATATTTCGTAATGTTCAAGGTCATTTGACCGTTTTATCTGGAATTTGGCAAGTTGCAATTTTGTTAGAGGTATGATAGCAACATGATACAATGCTGGTGGGTTTACTTTCCAATACATTTTAGATTAAATTGCATCGGGGTATTCATTCTTTTCTGGTCTGCCTTGAAAGCTGGTGTTTTTGGTGCTGCTCTAAGGGCATTCCTGCACTGAATCTGGATCACCTTGCCATGTTGCTACCTTGTCAGGTTTTCTCCTTTTTTACTTTGAACAGATAGCACCTTCTGCACTCTATAATCCAATTGGATTTTTTTTCACTTCTTGCAATGCTGTAGTTTTTCTGGATAAGACTTTAGTAGTTCATTGTTTGCAGTTCAGCCAAGAGTCAAAGCAAGCAAAATAATTACTCAAACACAAAGCTGAAAAGATATGAGAAAAGACTTCAGTGAGCATAGATGATGGCAAGGACTGATGGGTCCAATTGGTCTGTTTGTTTTTTTTTGTATCGTAAATGCTGTGTAATCCTAATGTTCCAAGACTTAAAGCTTGATGGTAGCAGACCTACCTTTTTGCCACATCTTTTATATACACTAAGCAAGGTGTTTTCCCAGAGCCACTAAAGCTGTACTTGCATCCTTTTTTGGTAGGAGGATGTAACAATTCCTAGAAACATAGGAGATAGGAGCAGGAGGAGGCCATTTGGCTCCTTGAGCCTGCTCCACCATTCTTCACGATCATGGCTGATCGTCCAACTCAATAGCCTAATCCTGCTTTCTCCCCATAACCTTTGATCCCGTTCACCCCAAGTGCTATATCTAATCGCTGCTTGAATACATTCCATGTTTTGGCATCAACTACTTCCTGTGATAACGAATTCCACAGTCTCACCACTCTTTGGGTGAAGAAATGTCTCTTCATCTCCATCCTAAATTGTCTACCCCGAATCCTCATACTGTGACACCTGATTCTGGACACCCACCATCGGGAACATCCTCCCTGCATCCACCCTGTCCAGTCCTGTTAGAATTTAAGTCTCTGAGATCCTCCCTCATTTGTCTGATCTCTAGTGAAAACAATCCCAACCTAGTCAGTCTCTTCTTGTATGTCAGAACTGCCATCCCTGGAATCAGCCTGGTAAACCTTCGCTGCACTCCCTCGAGAGCAAGAGCATCCTTCCTCAGAAAAGGAGGCCAAAATGGCACATGATAGTCCAGGTGTGGCCTCACCATGGCCCTGTACAACTGTAACAACACATCTCTGCTCCTGTACTCAAAACGTCTCGCAATGAAGGCTAACATACCATTCGCTTTCTTTACCGCCTGCTGCACAAGGGCAGCCAGGTCCCACTGCACACTCCCCTCTCCCAATTTACAGCCATTCAGGTAGTAATCTGCCGCCTTGTTTTTGCTTCCGAAGGGAATTATCTCACGTTTATCCAAATTATACTGCCATTGATTTGCCCACTCTCCCAACCTGTCGAGATCATTCTCTGCATCCTCGTCACAGTTCACCCTCTCACCCAACTTGGTATCATCTGCAAATTTGGAGATGTTACATTTTGTTCCTTCATATAACTTATATATTGTGAATAGCTGGGGTCCCAGCACCAATCCCTGTGTCACCCCGCTAGTTACTGCCTGCCAATTTGAAAAGGACCCATTAGACATAGTAAGAACTGCCGATGCTGGAGTCAGAGATGAGCGTGGAGCTGGAGGGACACAGCAGGTCAGGCAGCATCAGAGGAGCAGGAAAGCCGACGTTTCGCAACGGGTCCTGACCAAAAACATTAATTCCTACTCTTTGTTTCCCCTCTGCCAACCAGTTTTCTATTCACCTCAATAAACTTCTCCAATCTCACCCACTTTAATCTTGCACATTAATCTCTTGTGTGGGACTTAGATTATCAGGCCCCAGGGATTTATCAGCCTTCAATCCCAACAATTTTCCCAGCACCGTTTCTTTACTAAAACTGATCTCCCTCAGTTCTTCCCTCCCTCTAAATCTTGCATCCTCTTAACAATTCTGGTATCTGATTTGTGTCCTCTTTCGTGAAGACAGAGCCAAAGTATGTATTCAGTTCCTCAGCCATTTCTTAGTCCCCTATTATACATTCCCCCATCTCTGCCTATAGGGGACCTAAGTTTATCTTTACTAATCTCTTTCTCCTCTTGTACCTCTAGAAACTCTTAGCATCAGTCTTTATCTTCCCTGCAAGCTTACTTTTGTACTCTCTTTTTTTTCCCTTCTTAATCAATCCCTTAGCTCTTCTTTGCTGAATTCTAAACTGCTTCCAATCCACACATTTATTATTTTTCTTGGCCAATCTGTATGCTTTTTCCTTGGATTGGATGCTGTCTCTTATTTCCTTTGTAAGCCATGGATTGGCAGTCTTACCCATTTTGCTTTTGCAACAGATAGGAGTAGACAGTTGTTGTAGTTCCCCATGCATTCCTTGAATGTTAGCTATTGTCATCCTGTTAAGTAACTCTCCCCAGTCTATCAAGGCCAACGCTCACCTTGTTATTTCCTTCATTAAGGTTCAGCACCCTAGTCTCAGAATCAACAACCTCATTCTCCATCTTGATAAATTCTATCATGTTATGGTTGCTCTTCCCCAAGGAGTCTCGCACAGCTAGATTGGCAATGATTCCCTTCTCATTATACAGCACCTAGTCTAAGATGGCCTGCTCTCGAGTTGTTTCCTCCACATACTGGTCAAGAAAACCATCTGTGTACACTCCAGGAATTCCTCCTCTACGGCATTGTGGCTAATTTGATTTGCCGAGTCTGTTAGATTAAAATCACCCAGGTCACTGATATTCTGTTATCACGTGCATTTCTAATTTCCTGTTTAATGCCATTCTCGACATCACTGCAGTTTCGGGGTCTATACATGACACCTACTAATGCTTTTTGCCCCTTGGTGTTTCTCAACTCTACCCATACAGACTCCACATTGTCAGAGCTAATATCCCTCCTCACTATTGTGTTAATTTCCTCTTTAACCAGCAATGCCGCTCCGCCACCTAAACCTTTTTTGCCAGTCCTAAGTACTGAATACCCTGGGACATTCAGTTCCTATCCCTGGTTGCCCTGTAGCCGTGTCTCCATAATCCCAATTACATTGTACCCATTTACTTCTATCTGCATGATTAGTTCATCCACTTTATTCCAGAATCTCTGCGCATTAAGGCACAAAGCCTTAAAGCTTGTCCTTTTAACGGTGTTTGTCGTCTCATTTTTCTCATAGCCTTGTTTGAATCTTGTCCTTGGCTTCTCAGCCTATCACTTTTTTTTCTGATTCCCTTTTAATAACTTTTATTTTTGTTCTTGCTGCCGCCTTCTCTGTCTCTTTATGTAGGTTGCTATCCCCTGGCATATTAGTTTGAACACCACAACCACAACCAACACCACCACCACCACCACCACAACCTCAACCACCACCCCAGGACATCAGTCCCAGTCCTGCCCAGGTCTAACGTGTCCAATTTGTACAGGTCCCACCTCCCCAAAACTGGTTCCAATGCCCCTGGAATCTGAAAACCTCCCCCGACACCATCTTTGCAGCCATGCATTCATCTGGTATATCTGGTTTCTCCTCTGACTAGCACGTGGCACCGGTACTAATCCTGACATCACTTCCTTTTGAGGTCTGATTTTTTTAACTTTCTTCCTAGCTCCCCATGTTCTGGCTTTAGGACCTCATCCCTTTTTCACCTATGTCATGTGTACCTTGATCACTGGCTGTTCACCCTCCCTCCATCCTGAACGTCCTGTACCTGCTCCGAGACATCCTTGACCTTAGCACCAAGGAAGCAGTTTCCCACCCTGGAATCTCATTTGCAGCCACAGAAACGCCTGTCTATTCCCCTTACTGTTGAGTTCCCCCATAACTATTGCCCTGGCACACTTTTTACCCCCCTCCTCTGCAGCAGAACCAACTTTGGTGCAATTAGTTTGAAGTCAAATTGAAGTTTCGAAATCTTGCCATTTAGCTTTTACTCTTTTCTCAAGGTGATTTTGCTTCAGCACAGCCGTCATTACTTTGGTATCCTACTGGAGTTTGAATTCAAAGTTTGGTTACAGTAGCTATAATGCTGTCATGCAGAGTAATGATCATATGTGAGTCTTTACCAGCTGACAATGGAATGAGAGGGACATTGCAGACAGATCTGATGTATGTGCTAGAATTCTGCCTAGAATTTATTGATGTATTGCAGTAGCGTGTGGAAATCCTCAAATATCTTAACTCCACTTGAGACCAGGTACAATGGCAGTGCTTTTATTAATGTATTGTTTGAATATAGGTGAAAGCTTTTTACCCTGGCAAATGAACTAGCATAAATCACTAATTTTACATAATTCTTTACAACTGGATGGAATAAGTTTTTTTTTGTATAATAATTTATAGCATGAAAGTGTTATGATCTTGAGGAAGAGCATTAACTTTTACGAAATCAAATTCCCAGTAGTTAATTAAAAGAATTATACATTATGGATTCATGTTTGTGTTTTTCTTATTGTACAATCGTTAAAGCAGGTAGTGCTAATTTTAACACCATTTCATATACCCTGAAATATTAACAGACCACTTCCCATTTTTTTTTTTAAACCGAAATGTTCCCCTGTATGTTACAGGATCTTTAAGGTTCTTTCATTTCTTCTGACACCAGATCAAATATGCCATAGCTCTCAGGACTTGACTTTGATTCTCCTCAATTTCCCAGTCTGGCACCTAGACTTCCAGAGCTTGCACTTTCTCCGAGGATTCCACATCTGATCTATCTTGGCTTTAGCAGGCGTATCGGAATTTATAAATTGTTTATTATTTTGGACTTTTCCAAGGATGAGTCCCATTCATGTTTCTTGCTTACTGTCTTCAAATCATTAACGACCTGTTCCAAGTGGCCTCTGGGCCTTTGTTCTGATTGCCTGTCGGTCACACACCGCTGCAGTCTTAGTCTTTCAAGCTAACTGCCATTTGTGTGAGGGGGAAAAAAATGCACAAACAAACCCAAAACAAAAGACTGCCTTCTTGAAATCTAATCCCATTGCTATATGTCCAGCTGGAATGTCCCGGATAAAGAATCAAACCAATTAATTTCCAACCTGAAGTATGTTCAGCTGAAAAGTGTATTGCTAATTTAAGACCACTCTGGTCTACCCATTTACTTCAAACCTTTCTTTGATTTGGGATCCACGTGAATAATTTAAATTCGTTATGAAGACAATTGTAGACATCTCTCTAACAAAGTCTGGAAAAATAGCTGTTTTTGTTTTGTTTAGTGCTTTCACACTCCAACCTCTGACCTTGTTATATAAAATTGGATTATCCTGTACTGGTAATTATTTATTTAGGTGTTTACTATTAACAAGTTTGCTTAATCTGGGTTCTTGTCACAGGGTTTAAAAATTTACATTACTGAAATTAAGTTTTTTTTATTCCTGAAATACGATCATGAAATTGCATTTTCATAACCATAGATTCTGATATTTTTCCTTGGATAGCCTTCCACCTTGATGGTAGAAATTCTCCACCTAACAGTTTGACACCCTGTTTAAAGATTCGGAATATGTTTGACCCTGTCATGTAAGTATCTGATGAGATATGGTGATTCATTTGAAATGTGCAGACAAGGCTGCAATCTTGTAGTTATCAGATTTAGCATGTTAAACTGGCTACAAATTTACATTTATCTTGTAAATTTGGAAAAAAGTGAGCAAATTGTAATTTGAAAGTTTTAGTTCAATAATTTGGCTCTAAATGTTGAAAGGTGTAATTTGTTTAGTGCTTGACTCACAGGATTATCAAAGTTTTAAGAATAATAGCAAGCTGTAATTCACAATTTCAGATTATTACTGCTGAGCTGATATTCATTCTTAATCCAATTTCTTTTTAATCATTAGAGTAGTAAGAAATAAGTTTAAATCTTTTTTTTTCTAAATGCTAATTTGTATCAGACTTGAAGAGATTTGCATAAAATAGTAATAAGTAATTTTAGAATAGCACAGTAATGAGCTAAGTTTCCCTGTAAATTCTCTTTCAGGCATTTTTGTTTAAATATGGGTTAAATTTGAAAAAATTAGTTGTGAAGTTTCTCCAAGGCTTCAATATTTTGTAATCTCTTCATTGTTTAAATGATGTATAAGTAATGTCTGTTGTTTACTCTCTTCAAACCCTGCTGTACTGCCAAATCTTAAAGCAGGATTCTTCTACGCAGTCTATCCTAATTAACATAGGCCTATGGTAGCATTCCTGCAAGGGGGAATCTAATGGATGCAGTATTTTAGGGTTTCAAAAATAATTCATTTTAGGTGTAATGGAAGTTTATTATACAAAATTTAGGCTCATAAAATTGGGGGTATTAGCACAGATTGAGGCCTGGTTAATAGCCACAAAACTTAGGCATAAAGTTGTCATTTTAGTATTGGCATATTGTAATTAGTTGGGTACCACAAGGATCAGTGTTTGGTCTTCAGCTATTTGCAATCTATATGAATCAACTTGTTTCCTGCATCTAAGTAAATGTATCCCAATTTGTTGTTGATACAAAACTAACAGGGAAAGGAACAAATAAGGGCAATAAAAGTACGTGGGTAGGTTGAATGACCATGATAGTGGCAGACAGAATTTTTAATACAGAAAGATGTGAAGTTATTCATACGAGTAAGAAAAGGTACTTGTTGAAGTTTTTTTGTCTTGCATTGGTCTGGACAATTTGCAAGAAAATAGACATTTGTATTGTAAACCTGGGCAGTTAACTGTCAGTCATGAGCTGTTGCATTCTCCATAATAACATCTCTGCCAGAGTCTACTTGCCAAACTATCAGCACACTCCAGTTGTACAGTATGAATATTGATCTCCCCTTAATTTAGTTTTCTTCTAAATTGTCTTGATGAACGCAAGTTGCAAGGCATCAACAAACTTCTTAGCAGTACTTGAGTTCAATACAACTAAGTGGCTATTAGTAAGAAAAATAGAAAAGTAGATTTCTGGAAGACTGACTAAATATTATTATTTAGAGGGATCTGCCAGTCTTTAGTGGGAAAATCATGCATTTAACAAGAAACAGCAAGCAGTTGGCAAAGCAAATTGTTTCAGTCTTCACTTTTTTTTCTATCACTTTGTAATAAAGAAGCTGTGCTATAATTTGTGTCTTGGTGAGAACAGACCTGGAGTACTGTGTACACTCTGGCCTCCTTACCTAAAGAATGATACACAGTAAACTTATCTAGCATTGATGGGACCAGGAGTGTGCTGGTTGATCAGACGTTCTGGTTGATCAGGAGGTCCACATAATCAATGTAAAAACACACTAATAGTAACATAATTCAGTGGGTGTACACAGCACTAATGCTTTACTTACAGCATAAATCACTTTAACAATGCAACTTTGCCTTGAATAAAACTTACCAGCAGAGAGTTTTCTCACTTGCACCCTCAACTGACTACTGTGACATCGCAATAATACAGTAAACATCTGGTATTTCGGGTATATAATTGTTGCTGGTTTATCGAGAGTGCTGTTTCATAAGGTGCTGGTTAAAACTAAGTTTGCTGTACTTGGAAAGAATGTAATGATTTGCTCATTAGAATTATTCCTGCAATGAGAAGATTATACTATAAGAAGAGTAGCATAGACTAGATCTGTATTCCCTAGAGATCGTGGTGTTATTGAAACAGAATTCTTAAAGCTTGACAAACTCTATACTGGAGGAATGTTTTCTCTTTCTTGAGGCTAGATCTAGGAGTCGGAGTTCTGAATAAGGGATCAAATGTCGGAGGCTGAGTGAGGAGAAATTGTTTCACTCAATGTTGAAGGTTTAGAATTCTGTACCCAGACAGCTATGGAAGCGTGTCTGACTAATTTAGTTTTTCAAGGAAGTTTCAACAAGAATGGATGCAGGGGAACCAAAAGGTGAGTTGTATTTAGAATTCCAGAAAGCTTTTGACAATGAAGTCATGAGATGAGTCAGTGGCATTGGAGATAGTATATTAGCATGGATAGACAATTGGCTAATGGGCAGGAAACAACCAGTGAGGGTAAAGGATTATTTTTTAGGTTTGCAACCTGTAACCAGTGGGGTTCTGCAGGGATCAGTGCTGGGACCACAGTGGTTTACAGTATATATTAAAGACCTGGAGGAGGAAAAGAAATATACTATAGCCAAATTTACAGACAACAAGAGATACAAACATTTTACAGAGAGATAATAAGTGGGTAGAAAATTGGCAAATGGAGTATAATGTAGGAAATGCAAAGGAAAGGGAGAATAGTATTATTATGTAGAGGAAAACTGCAGAAAACTACAACACAAAAGGACTTGGGGGTATCTCTGCACAAAACAAAGCTAGCTCCGGTGCAGAAGGTAATCAGGAAAGCTGATGGAATGTTGGCCCTTATTTCAAGGGGGTTGGAGCACAAGAGTGGAGAAGTCTTAATGCAACAATACAAGGTGTTGGTGAGACCACATCTGTGGTACTGAGGGCAGTTTTGGTCCCCTTTATAAGTGGTTGGAACCCACTGGAGTTAAGAAAAATGAGGTGATCTCATTGAAGCAGGATTCTTAAGGGGGCTTGACAGTGTAAATGCTGAGAGGATGCTTCCCCTTGTTGGAGAGTCTAGGACTAGAGGACATAGTCTCTGAATAAAGAGATGCCAATTTTGAGACTGAGCTGAGCAGGAATTTCTTTTGAGGGTTGAGTATCTTCAGAACTTGTTCCCACAGTGAGTGAGGGCAAAGTCCTTGTGTATATTTAAGGCTGAGATGGATTCTTAGTCTGTAGGGGAATCGAGGGTTATGGGGAAAACGCAGGGAAGTGAACATGAGCAAAGTTTGATCAGCTGTGGTCCTATTGAATGAAGGAGCAGGTCAAGTGACCAAACAGCTTCCTCCTGTTCTTATTTCTTGTGGTCTTTATGGAAGCTTTGGTATTGAATATACTTAAGTCAGATCAATATATTTTGGATACTGGGGGAACTGGAGTATACAGGGATAGTGTGAGAAGATGGAATCAGCCGTGGAATTATTGAACAGCAAGGAAATGGCTCCTCATCCTATTTCTTTTGCAGTTGTTGGCCCTGCTGCTCTTAGTTTTTCTAGAATTTGCTAGTACAAGAATGAGTCCAAATGTAAAGGTACACAAACTAGGAAGAAAGATTTGGAAATGTACTGATATGTATGAACTGGTCTTTGTTTCAAAGGAGGTTTATAACAACAGCTTATGCTTGTGTAGCACCTTCTAAAGTGATTTAAATATCCCAAATACTTTGATACGACTTTGAGCTTTTGGGTCCGATAACAGAAGGTTGGACAGGTTTTTTAAGGAGTGCCTATTTAAAGGAGGAATGCAAGGCTTGAGGTAATTTCTGAGTTCCGGGATATCCAATCTTTTCTGTCCTTTAGAAAGGTATATGTTTATAAAGTGTTTCCAACCCATTTATTGCATAACCTTCATTAAGATATTCCAAGATCCAGAGATGAATGCCCAGTGTCTACTCCACAATGCTATCCAGTTCTGATTGTAATATTTTTGGCTACTTTGCAATTTGCATTTTCTATTTTTTTAAGGAATAGATTTTAATTACTCTTTATTTTACAGGGAAATTGGGGATGACTGGCATATTGCAATTCAGGAAGCAATCCTAGAAAAGTGCAGTGACAATGAGGGAATCGTTCATATTGCAGTGGATAAGAATTCACGTGAGGTTGGGAGTACTACCTATTTTAGGCAGATTCTAATTTCTCATCTTGGTGTCTTACTGCTGCCTAACTGATTTACTTAAAGTCTGAGAATTTTCTTGCAACTGATCTGGTTTCCTTTTTTTTTCGCCCAAACGCAGTAATTTCCTCCATTCTCTCTTCTATAGGGTTGCGTGTATGTGAAGTGTTTGTCTCCAGAATATGCTGGCAAGGCTTTTAAAGCACTTCATGGGTCATGGTTTGATGGTAAGATGCTTTAAAATTGCTTAGGTTTTACATTTTCAAACTACAGAATAATTTGCTAAATTCAAAACAGAAAACGTTTTTGGAAAAATCTTTCAATTCAGCATCTTATTAAAATGAATGAATTACTGTACTAGAGTGGAAGTTTTTAATGAGCAATACAAATTTACCGGCAAATCAGACCTGTCTGTACACCACTTTTTTTTTATTGCTTTTACACTTCTGCTAACAGCTAGAATTACATTTGAGAGGCAGAGGGGGTGTTGCAGTAACGTGCATGTTTCATTATCCCTAGAATCCAAGACACTGGGTCCTGTACACATGAACTTTTAGTGCCGTTTTAACCGTATAGTTTTGTGAAAGTGGCATGTTGAGGCCAACGTTTTCCCATTTAAAAAAAAAAGATTATCAAAATCTGAGGGCACCAGGGGAACAAATATTACCCTTTAAAATTTTGATTTTCTTTTACCTTGGATTGCAGAATATTAGAGGAAATTATGATCACTTAATAAGCAAACAGTTGCACATGTGTACTTGTAAGTGGTTTTTTAAATTGGCAAAAGTAGCATAGTTGCAATTGACTACCGCAAACTAATTGTATTTTGTTCAAAATTGTATTATTATGCTATGGCATTGTATTGAATATATTTCCCTCATGGTGTTTACTGGAGTCTTAATTAACCTGTTTTTGTTTTTTTAGGAAAACTAGTGACTGTAAAATATCTGAGATTAGATCGTTATCATTATCGCTTTCCTCAGGCTGTCCATTGCAACACTCCATTAAAGCCATCAAGTAGGTACATGAATTCAATGTCGCATCTGCGTCTTCTGACCAACACAGCTAACTCTCAAGGAGCCTCGTGAGACCTCTCCTATCCCTGCCAGTGCTGTTACACTGCAGCAAGAGAAGTCCTGCTTGAATGCTCTGTCTTCCTTTTTATTGCTTTTATATGTACACTTTTTGTATTATAAGGAGTGCATCTTCTGTGTTAAGATGCCAAGAAGCTGGAGAAAATTTCCAAAGGAGCTATCTGTAACATTTTGGTGTATTGGGATAAACAAGTAGTGGCATAGAAGTAAAACAAGATGTGACTTTCATGCAGCGGTTATTAATTCTTAGACTGTGGGTTGGGCATGAACAGTTTTGTTTAATGGCACTAGGTGATGTTTTGGATGTCTTGGGGATTAATCATGCATACCATGGTTCAGTCAGTATTTGACCACTGAACTAAAGGAGAGGATATCAGTTGGTCAGATGTGACTATTCAAAATCTGTTTGCATTTTTTTGTTGGAATTTTGAGTTGCAGTGCTTGAATGTAAATTTGCGAGCAGTTTGATACAAGATGGGCATCTGATAATTGCGAACAACATGGAGCGAGTACACAACATGTAGGGCACAGTGCAACAGCTGTTGATAGCTGTCAGCAGAAATTTGAAATGAATAAGGGCAACTTCATAATGTGGCTGTCTACTTAATGAGATTTGATTTATTTTGTGCAATAAACATGTCTGGATTAAATATGGATTAATAATAGCACTATCATGCAGGAAGAAGAAAACCAGCAGTGTTATGGAGTGTCATAATTTGCAGAATGACAAATGTGCAGGTTACTCAAATAATAAAAAAGAAAAATGACGTACTGTGATTAACAACTTGGTCTATATTCCATTAAGTAAATGCAAGCAATCTGAATTATGGAAATTTTCATAGAATGAGTATAGCTTTATGTTCATTTAATCTTGCTTTTGTTCATTGTTTATTCCAAATTTAGGTCATAATCTGCAGGTGATACATTTCAGCATGGAATTGCACAAAATGCACAATTTTCTGAGTAAACATGATGCACACTGCCTGCAGCAGAGCCTTACTGTGCCTTACCTTTGTGTGCTTGATGCAGGCACTGTAATGAACAGGAATGTAACTTAATTCCAGATTTCACACAGAAAAGTAACCAGTTTGTTCTGTACAACTTTTTTGTTGCACTTTGGTTAAGAAGTTGTACTAAAGTAAAGCAAGGAATCTTGCTGTACCATGTGTGCATCATGTGATGGTGTTAATATTATTCACGTTTTTGGGCCAACCCATGATGCACCTGGTTTGTTGATCTGTTGTAAGACTGAATGTGCAAGTGGA
>NW_025967252.1:0-25000 GCF_021869965.1 Rhincodon typus
AGAGAAGCATTCTGACCTACTGTATTTTCCATTTTGTTTTCTTATTATATCAGATTTCCAGCATGTGCAGTATTTTGCATTCGAATATAAATTTCCAAGGTGGTTGTGCCTTATGACTGTCACAAAAGACATGGAACACAGATATGAGGTTTGAGATTGGGGGGGGTGGGGGGTGGTGCTGAAAATGAGGGGAAGCCAAATGGGCGGCACGGTGGCTCAGTTTTTAGCACTGCTGCCTCACAGCGCCAAGGGCCTGGGTTCCAACCTCAGGCAGCTGTCTGTGAGGAGTTTGCACATTCTCCATGTGTCTGCATGGGTTTCCTCCGGGTGTTCCGCTTTCCTCCCACAGTCCAAAGATGTGCAGGCTAGGTGGACTGGCCACGCTAAATTGCCCGTAGTGTTCAGGGATGAGTAAATTAGGTGGGTTATAGGGGGATGATTCTGGGTGGGATCCTCTGAGGGTCAGTGTGGATGTGTTGGGCTGAAGGGTCTGTTTCCACACTGTAGGGATACTAAGAAACCACGTTTGTAAGACTCCACAGCACATTTCTGTCACCAAATAGGATTTTTTCCCTATTCATTTGTAGGACGTGGGCGTTGCTGGCTGACCAGCATTTCTTGTCCCTCCCTAGTTGCCCTTGAGAAGGTGATGGTGAGCTGCCTTCTTGAACTGCTGCAGTCGACCTGCTGTAGGCTGACCCACAATGCCATTGGGGAGGGAATTCCAAGATTTTGACCCAGCGACAGTGAAGGAATGGAAATATACTTCCAAGTCAGGATGGTGAGTAGCTTTGAGGGGGATTTGGAGTTGTTGGTGTTCCCATATGTTTGCTGCCCTTGTCCTTCTAGGTGGAAGTGGTCATGGGTTAGGAAGGTGCTGTCTGATGATCTCTGGTGAATTTCTATAGCGTGTCTTGTAGATAGTACACACTGCTGCTACCGAGTGTCGGTGGTAGAGGGAGTGGATGCTTGTGGACGTAGTGCCAATCAAGCGGGCTGTTTTATCCTGGATGGTGTCAAGCTTCTTGAGTGTTGTCGGGGCTGTACTCATCCAGGCAAGGGGGAGTATTCCATCACACTCTGACTTGTGCCTTGTAGATGGTGGACAGGCTTTGAGGAGTCAGGAGGGGAGTTACTCACCGCAGTATTCCTAGCTTCTGGCCTGTTCTCGTAGCCACTGTGATAATGTGGTGAGTCCAGTCGAGATTCTGGTCACTGATAACCCCAGGATGTTGGCTGAAGACTAGTATCTGTAATGCTGGGGACCAGTGGAGGAGGCTGAGATAGATCATCCATTCAACATTTCTGGCTGAAGATTGCTGCGAATGCTTCAGCCTTGTCCTTTGCACGGATGTGCTGGGCTCTTCTGTCATTGAGGATGGGAATATTTGTGGAGCCTCCTCCTCCAGTGAGTTGTTTAATTGTCCACCATCATTCACAACTGGATGTGGCAGGATTGCAGAGCTTAGGTCTGATCCATTGGTTGTGGGATTGCTTAGCCCTGTCTATCACTTGCTGCTTTCGCTATTTGGTGTGCAAGTAGTCCTGTTTGCTGGCTTAACCAGGCTGATACTTCATCTTCAGGTATGCCTGGTGCTGCTCCTGGCATGCCCTCCTGCACTCTCCATTGAACCAGGGTTGATGATAATGGTGGAGTGGGGGATATGCCAGGCTATGAGGTTACAGATTGTGCTGGAGTACAACGTTGCTGCTGTTGACGGCCCACAGCGCCTCATGGATGCCCAGCTGTTAGATCTGTGTGAAGGCTGTCTCATTTAGCACAGTGATAGTGCCACACAACACGATGGAAGTTATTCTCAATGTAAAGGTGGGACTTCATCTTCACAAGGACTGTGTGATAGTCACTTTTACTGATACTGTCATGGACAGATGCAACTGCAAGTGGCAGAATGGCAAAGATGAGGTCAAGTATGTTTATCCCTCTTGTTGGTTCCCTCACCACCTGCCGCAGACCCAGTCTAGCAGCTATGTCCTGTAGGACCCGACCAGTTCGATCAGTAGTACTGCTGGTGGTGTACATTAAAATCCCCCACCCAGAGTACATTTTGTGCCCTTGCCCTCCTCAGTGCTTCTTCTAAGTGTTGTTCAATATTGAGGAGTACTGATTCATCAGCTGAGGGAGGACAGTATGTAGTAATCAGGAGTTTTCCTTGCCCATGTTTAACGTGAAACCATGAGACTTTATGGGGTTTGGAGTCAATGTTGAGGACTCCTAGAGTAACACCCTCCCAACTGTATACCACTGTGCCGGCCCTGTCGGTGGGACAAAACATATCCAGGGATGGTGATCATGGTGTCTGGGGCATTATCTGTAAGGTATGATTCTGAGAGTATGACTATGTCAGGCTGTTGCTTAACTAGTCTGTGAGACAGCTCTCCCAATTTTGGCACTAACCCCCAGATGTTAGTGAGGAGGACTTTGCAGGGGTTTCTTTGCTCAGTTTCCCTGGGCAGATAGTGAAGTGGATCAGCTGATCAGCTGATCAGAACATGGCAAGTGGACACTTGAAAGTTAACTAAGGCACTAATTTGGGGCAAAGTTGCAGCCACATCAGTACTTTCCTGCCAGCAGAAAGGCACCTCCAACCCCAAACAGAGATTTTTCCAACTCACTGGAGGAATTGTCTCAAACATTCAGGCTATGTGCATTAAAGATCACAATCGTGATGGATACCAATCCAGTGGGGTTTCCTTCTGGGGTTTGAGGTTTCAGAAATACCGGTCCTCTGACTGGGCTGACAGCATCGAGAACTTCCCTGCCATCTTTAATAGACTAGTGAATGAGGGGACCGCCAATTAGGAGGCTATGTAGGGTAAGCTGGTAGGAACATGGTTAGCAAGTGCTGGCTTATGACTACCATTTGGATCAGACATCAGATTCTTAAACTCACGAGAAAGTCCAGCTTCATGTTTTTCTTTATACAATAATTCAAGTATATGGGGCCATATCAACAAATGCCATTTTACCAATTTACAAATGGGTTTGGGATTGATTCATGTTCAGTTTAAAGATCATGTACCCAGATTGCAACTCAGAGGCCTCCAGCTCTAGAGATGACATGTGATTTTCAATGGAAGCTTGAGGAGGAGAACAGAAAACTGGTTCTTTTCTAATGAGTGACCAATTAAGCTCCCTGAGCTGCTTCTCAGCTGTTTCAGAAGTGCTTATTGATTATTTTAGAAATCCTGTGACTTGAATTTGACAACGTCATGTTGCACTCATAGATGACAATTCAGCAATGAGTCCTACATATAAAATGATTTTTATCTGCTCTGCGACTTTATGTGGTGTTAAAAAAAATTGAAGTTATGCTTCCAGATTTATTCATTACAAGCATAGATAAAGGACAATAAATTATTTATTACAGATTGTAAGACGACCACCACTGCTTTTGGTTTGGCAGTACTACAATTGATTATTTCTTGATGCAGTTGCAGTATCACATCACAAACATTCCTGTGAACTTCAAGTGTCAATGATATGCAGTTACAGCTAATATTGCCAATTCAAAAATTTGATGTCAAGTTAATTAACTTTACATTGTAAAGTTATTCATACTTTTGAGATTATTTTAGGTTAAACATTACTCAATTCATCTATTAATTCAACTTTGAGTTTTGATTACATTGTCATTTTGTGCAATGGATTGTTTTTATAATTAGTTGTAATTTTTTTGCAATTAATTGCCAAAGTAATGAACTCTGGAATATCTAGCATACATTATGAGCATGTAAAAATAATAATAGCTTCTTGCAACCCTATTTAAAAGTTTGATCCATTTTCTATAAGTGAAGTACTGAAAAGTTTGAGGAGTTGGTAGCACCAATACTGCTTTCTTTCAGGTACCAATGCTGCTAAAAACTTGTCCTATTCCATCATTTATACCATGGTATATCAGAGTAAAGAAAAGAAAACTGGCAGAAAAAGGAGAGACAAAAACAGGAACGGGAAAATCCATGAAATCACAAGTAAAATAATTGCTGGGGTTCTACCCAAAATGTGTTTCACGATAGCTATGGAAATCCCTTTGTAACCCACTTTGCCTACAAACATGTTCTTTATCAAGAAAATCCCAAATGAAAAACAGGTAAAGCAGTAAATGTGAAGAATGACTATTTCCAATTTGCTCACAGGGAGTTGGGTCTGGAAAAACTTTTTTTTTGTGTAGCATTCTGTCTTTAGATGAATGAGAGATATTCTAGCATATAGTCAATGCAATCAAACTTTTTTTGGCTTTTGTGCCGCAGTGCAAAATACCACTGCATCTCTAGTCTTTGTGGCTTCGCCCAGTAACAGACAAGTGAGCAAGTAGATACTCAGACTCCAGGTTTATGGGCCTCCTTGGGCTCCTCAGTTAAAAAACATACTGCATCGACAAACGTCTCATCTGTCAGTTCCATTGTGCAGCAAATGGTGTGTTCCACTGTGGGATACATTTCCTATACTGTCTTTGCTAGAACTTCCATCGCAGTCTCCTGCAGGTGAATAAAAAGACCCAGACTTGGGAACCCTGCAGCCCAATGGTATCAATGGGGATTTCACAAGTTTCAAAATCTCCCCTCCCCCCACCGCATCCCAAAACCAGTCCAGCTCGTCCCTGCCTCCCTAACCTGTTCTTCCTCCCACCTATCCCCTCCTCCCACCTCAAGCCGCACCTCCATCTCCTACCGACCAACCTCATCCCGCCCCCTTGACCTGTCCGTCCTCCCTGGACTGACCTATCCCCTTCCTAACTCCCTACCTACACTCACCTTTACTGGCTCCATCCCCGCCTCTTCGACCTGTTTGTTTCCTCTCCACCTATCCTCTCCTCTATCCCTCTTCTATCCGCCTCCCACTCTCTCCCTATTTATTTCAAAACCCCCTTCCCCTCCCCCTTTTCTGATGAAGGGTCTAGGCCCGAAACGTCAGCCTCTCTGCTCCTATGATGCTGCTTGGCCTGCTGTGTTCATCCAGCCCTGCACCTTGTTGTCTCAGACTTGGGTTGGTTGGCATTAAATTTCTCCCCCTCATTCTTGGCAATTTGCACAATCATATCCCATTTGAATCCAGCACGGAGCATTGACGATTGTGGTTTCCATCACTATTTTCCATGCCTTCTTCATCATGAACATGGCCTCTATAACATTTGGATTGCACTGCTACCTCTTGCTGATGGCCTCAATAGCCTGTGAGATCGACTACCATTAGAAGAGTGTCTTCAGGTTCCTAGACACTCTTACATTGGCTGAATGTCTGCCATAGTGTTAGAAGGTAACAGTGTCAGCTGGACTCTCAAGACTAGCAACATCAGCGTCTCGGGGCAGTTATCTCTATATATGACAAATTTCCTTTTCTTCCACTGATACGGTCTGTCCAATTTTCCGATCTTCAGCTCAGATACATTGGAGGTCATCCAGGCAGTTTTGTTAGCCTTATATTGAATGGGTTGTGTCTTGACATTTGCAAAGCAACAAGTTTTTTCTGGATTTTCCTATCATAAGAAGCAGTAGCTTTTAAAAGTGATATCCATGTTAACAGGCCAGAGCAGTGACATGTTCTTTGCCCTGCTTTCCATAATCACTTGTTTCATTTTTAACTTTCAAATAATGGTTTGACAAAAAGACAACAAACAGACTGCACTGAAAAAAATAAATTTAGTTTTTCTGGTCATTAACACACACTGGATTGTGATAGCTCGTTCTGTACAAATGCATGCCTTGTTTCTAACATACAATATGGAAAACATTTCAAAAACACTTAATTAGCTGCAAAGCATGTTGGAATGCCCTGAGGTGCTGTAATGAGCTTTGTAAAATAATTTACAATTTTTTTTTCCAGTAAATTTTTGTTGCGCCTCCACCACTGAAATGTGGTGAGTCAAATTCGGATAACCCAAAATTCCTATGGTGTTTATGTTGTCAGCTGTTTCTGCCAATGAACAGCAAGTCCAATAGAATAATACCTTGATACGTCTTAGCCTTGGATTAGCCAAGTACATGCAAACTTGCCATGTGACTATGCCAACCAGTAAGAGCAGAGTTAGGCCACGCTAAATCATCATGACAGCAAGATTTACCTGTGGCAGAATGTCCAAAATCTGTTCAAAACTTTTACTTAGTCAGGACTACAAAACCAATTTGTAGCCAATCTATCAATACTACCATAACCACTGCACCCTTCCAGTGCAGAAGGAAATGCAGTGCACTGTCTTGAATTGGTCCAGCCATCCATCACGGCAGGTGAACTCCTTGGTGCCCAGCCTCTGTGCCAGGGCAACTTCCCTTTCCTGCAGAACTACCATACATGGGGTACGTCTCTTGAACCACATTAGCAGAGCTTCTTCAATGTTAGGGAACCATTCTCACCCTCTCTCTTGCTGGAGAGAATGCTTGCTTGTTTGCCTTGTGCTTCAAAACATTGACAAACTCGATGGAGGAATCTCCCAATTTTTAGCAATGCCTGCTTTTTGCTTTATTCCATGGTTTCTCAATTGCTGCAGCAACTTCACTTTCTTTCCAATCACCACAGAACTTTCTCACAGGCTTTGCCACAGTTGCAGGGCTTGAATGTTCTTTCACAGGCAGATCTTGATATTAAATGATGATTTAGCATGGCCAAACTCTGCTCTAATGGGTCGGCATGGTAACATGACAATCTCACCTGCAATCTGCTAATCTGAAGCTACGTTTGGTGTGTTTGCCTTTATTGGTCAGTGCATTGAGTATTGCAGTTGGGAGGTCACGCTGTGGCTGTACAGGACATTGGTTAAGCCACAATTAGAACACTGCATGCAATTCTGGTCTCCCTCCTACAGGAAGGATGTTGTGAAACTTGAAAGGGTTCAGAAAAGATTTACAAGCATGTTGCCAGGGTTGGAGGGTTTGAGCTATAGGGAGGCTCAATAGACTGGAGCTATTACCCCTGGAGCGGCAAAAACTGAGGGGTGACCTTATAGAGGTTTATAAAATCATGAAGGGCATGGATAGGGTAAATAGACAAGGTCTTTTCACCAGCGTGAGGAATCCAAAACTAGAGGGCGTAGGTTTAAGAAAGAGGGACCTAAGGGTCATTTTTTTCACGCAGAGGGTGGTGCATGTATGGAATGAACTGCCAGAGGAAGCAGTGGAGGCTGGTACAATTACAACATTTAAAAGGCATCTGGATAGGAATATGAATACGAAAGGTTTAGAGAGATATGGGCCAAATGTTAGCAAATGGGACTAGATTTATTTGGGATATCTGATTCGGCATGGACAAGTTGGACTGAAGGGTCGGTTTCTGTGCTGTATATCTCTGACTGTATATCATGGCAGTTTTCTTTTGGATTGCTTTTGCTGTTTTGCTTTGGAATTTGGGTTATAAGAAGAATTTACTGGAAAAAATTGAAAATGAGTTTATTTATATAGCTCATCACCTCAGGCCATCATAAAATGCTTTGCAGCCAATTAAGTATTTTTGAAATGCTTTTCATGTTGTAGTATAGAAAACAAGGCACAAGCTTTGCACAAAACAAGCACAAACAGCGTAATGACTATAGAAATTGTTTTACGCAATGTTGATAGAGGGATAAATATTGGTCAGGTTATTAGCGTTATCTCACATGGAATCTTTTGTATCCACCCGAGAGAACAGACAGGGTACCGATTTAACTTGTCAACCTGCAACATTACAGTTTTGCCTCAAGTTCTACACGGGAGGGCAAACAAGACTCTGATGCTCAAGTCACAGGAGTGGAACTTGATACCACAATGCTCTACTCGGGTTAAGAGGACTACCAATTCAGCCACAGCTAATATGGTTAAAGAGGAACCTGACTAGCTGTTGGTGGCTAAGTCAGAAAGCTATAATTGGGAATTGTGTGATAGCACTACAAAATTTTCGAAGCAGCAGGACTCATAAATCAAGTCCAAAACGCAACATGCATATAGGATTTATGAAGTTCAACATTTACCATTAGCACAAGACACACATGCTTTGGCAAATCATCAAGACCACTCTGTTTCATTTATATTTGGTACATTAAATTAAGCTTGTATATTCAAATGGCAAATAAGTTACAATTTTCTGTCTATTAACTATGGAGCCTCAAAATGTCCCTCTTACAATTGTGGATGTAATCTGGTTCTACCTCAGTACAAAGAGATATAAAGTGTGGAGTGTTGAACTTTCATTCCGAGAACATGAATAACTTGCACATCTTGATATAGAAGCAGGGAATAACTGAGCCAGAAAGTACAGTGGAAGACTAAGAAAGTTGAGAAGCTAAGTAAAAATGCCTAAAATATCTGATAAAAGTAAAAAGGACAGAGAAGTAAATGGAGAGATTAAGAAATGGCATTTATGCTACCCTTAATGGTTAATGAAAAATTTTCACCATCACTATTTCTTACACAATCATTCATTTCAACAATCACTTTTTTTTTACTATTACTTTAAATAATTTAAATTCAAGAATGTGCATGAGTTTCTAAACTCAGATGTGTGGAAGACAAAGTAGTATACATTGTAGAATTGACATTATAGAATTGACATTATGACTGAACTGACAGTTTTCTTTCCTAAGAAAATCTTCCCAACAAGTATCCTTTGCCATCTTTAAGCTGTCAAATGATATTTCATTCTTTAAATCCATCATGTCATTTTGTCATACGGGTTTCGTATTTCTCCTCATCAGACTTAACCCTACTTCTGTTCGATTCTTCGTTCTTAATGTCCCTACGTTTACATAGCTTTATGTTCTTTGAGCTGCATCAACAAAATAGTGCTAGAATCTTTAACATCATGTTTGTCCGATCCTGCCTGTTTTTCACCAAACTGAGCTAATATCTGCTACTGCACCTTTGATAAAGGCATCTTACTTGTTCCTACCCTAAAATAGCCACACTCAGCAATGAGGGGTAACTTTTTCACGCAGAGAATGCTGCGTGTATGGAACGAGCTGGCAGAGGAAGTGGAGGAGGCTAGTACAATTGCAACATTTAAAAGGCATCTGGATAGGTATACGAACAGGAAGGGATTAAGAGGGATATGGGCCAAATGCTTACAAATGAGACTAGATCAGATTGGAATGTGTGGTTGACACAGATGAGTCAGATGGAAGGGTGACCAACCGTGCTGTATGACTATGACACAACCAACATACCAGGACTAACTGTGCAATTCTAACCTCCCAAAATAGTTAAAATATCTGACAGCTTGTGTTTGGATTCTCGCCCATTAATGCATCGTGCCTACCAACATTCTTGCCACCTGACAGTGGAAAATCGCATCCCTTGAGATCTAATTGTAAGAAGGTAGGTGCTTTACTTTGGAATCTTACTGGATAGAAGTCGTGCCATTAAGAGAGTTAGGGGATCAGAGACAAGAATGGGGGTGTAGTTTTCAGTGGCAACCTTCTTCCCTCACATTTACTGACCCAACTGGCTCCAGATTGGTGAAAATGGAGGATCCTCCTTCCCCAACCTGACAGGCAGGCTACCCACCAATTTTCTCATCTGCCAAGGCAGGTGATTGCCTGGTGGCACTGGGGCAATCAGGGCTGTTAATTGACTACATAAAGGCTTCAATTGCTGGCAAGATGACAAAGCCCCCCATGGATATTCTCATTCAACATGTAATTGATGAGATGAGCAAGTGCAAGTATCTCACCAGGCCTAACTCACCCAATTATTTGCCCTTCTTACCACCTCCAGAGAGGGGAAAATTGCACTCAATGGCTACTTCTTGCAAACTCCTAGCCCATCCTTCAAATACCATCTCCAACTTTCCAACACTGCTACACAAATTTCTTACAAATTATGTCTTACCTATATGAAACATTGTAATCAATAAACATATATAGCTAATATAATTTTAATAATTGTGAAAGTGGTTTTATGTAGTTTCTTTGCAATTGTTCACAATTATAAAACTAAGCCCAGAAATATCACTAATCTTTCTACAATAAATGCTATCCAACTTTAATCACTTTTAACCATAATTTCATGGGAGATCCACTCATTAGACAAAAAGGGCTGAATAAAAAAAACTTCTAATTCTTTATTGTAATTTGATTTTGAAAAGAATACTTGAACTATTACAATACATATAACTCAAAAAAAAATTAAAAGTAAGGGATGTATGTGCCGTTGGAAATGCTGCTGCATAGAAGGACATGTTTCAATGCTGTGAATTTTTCAAATTCTGGCACAAATATATTTACAGTAGTATTGTGAGTCATGTATACAGGAAACTTAAAAAAACAACAAAATTCCTTACCTGGAAGCACCAAGCTAGCTGCAGCTAGAAAATTATTTTGGATCAGGATTTCTACAAAGTCATGAACTGTGGCATTGGTTGTTCCCCAATCAAATAGAAGCTCAGCAGTGGGGCTCTTGCCCATAGGAATCACTCCTTCAAATCTCCTGAACACACAAAAATTGTTCTATTAAATCAAAAACTGTTTTGCTAAAGTCCACAAACAACTAATTCTTCCTCGACAAGAAATCATAGGCAGAATTTTGAGTCAGCATTCAGATATCAGAACCAAAGAGATAATCCTATCACTTGTGGTCATCCAGCATTGACTTTCCATAAATTGGCCAATTAGTGTCCAATGAATATACTTAACATTCAAGAGGCTCTAGGGGGACCTCCTGTGGTACAGTAGTAGTGTCATTGCCCCAGACCAGAGGGGCCTGAGTCATGTCCCATCTACTCCAGAGGTGTGCAATAACATCTCTGAACAGATTGATTAGGAAAACTAGGTCAAGGGGTTCTTGGGATGCAGTTGTAGTACGCCTACCTTTAAGCCAGCAGTGTGTCCTGACACCCATGAATAGCCTGAATAAAAGTCTCTATACTCAACATTCAATTAAAGGCAATGGGCAGGCTCTCCACCTGAAGGGTCAACAGTATTCTGTGTTTTGGTTTATTTTCTGTATTTTAAGATGGCACCAGTGGTGACACTAAGCAACATTTTCACTGTATTTTTAATAAATACACGTGACAATAAATCAGATCAGTGGTCCCTCTGGTTCTAATATCAGTGTGGAGGGAACCGCCGCCTGCCTTTGCAGGCAAGGCAAAGGATACATCCATTTTGAAGTGCCTTCTAAGCTACTTTTAAAAGATACATTTTAAAAGTAGCTGCAACTATTGGACCAACATGTTGGAATCCTCACATACAGTCATAGCCATGGCCAAGTAGATATGGAGGGTGTCAAAGTCTGCCTGTCGCACAGGTACCTTCCCCATTGTCCCTCAGACGCAACCTGCCACCTAGAAGTCAAATCTGAAGACTAGCCTGTCCTTGAAGCTACTTTGGGTTTGGAGGTCAAATGGAAAATTTCAAATAAACTCTGATAATTGACCTTAACTGCCCTTTTACCTATTTTAATCCATCAGCTGCCTGTTGTGGCAGGGTAGTCCTTCCACATCCGAGTCACAGGATGTTGCCAGCAAACTGGCATGCCGACCTCTATGTGGCCCCATATAAGGACACAGATTCAGGCCCATTACTGGATTACAATGATTATAAAAACACAAACCGAATACTGCAAACTTCAAACCAAGTAATATGTTCCAACAATGCTTAGTTAGCAACTACGACAAACAAAAATCTATTATTGATAATTCAAATCTACACTGTGTACTAAACACAGAACAATCAAATAAACAGAATTATACATAAATAAAATTGAAAAATGAAAATTAATAAAAATTGTAATATTGTATATTACGCTATACAATAAATTGTACTTTGAAATATTAATAATAGGTGGAATGGGGAAAAACACTACTGAATCCCAGTTTGTGTTACAAAGGACTTGTAAAATATTTATTTAAATAACCAGAAAGCTGTTAGTTGAACCGTTAAGCTGATGTATATTCAACTAATGGATTCAAGTGCTAGCCTGTCAGAACAGATATTTGCAATTGTACAGTTATTAGCTTATGTTTGATGTTTAAGTGCATCACCGTAAGAGCAGCAATTGGTGTGGTTAGTATGGCAATCTCTCAAGTGAGTTAAACAGCAGAGATTGATTGAGAGTTCTAAGCTATCCAGTATACTACTATTGGTGGGAGAGAAGTGCTGGGCATGGGAGGAAGGGTGGTGGGTTGAGGGAAAGTAAGTTTTATTCCTTCCCTAGAAGAATATTTTCGCAGCTCTAAGTTGTAGATGAGTCTACCCATTGGTGCTGGTTGATTTAGGGTCACCAGGCCGTTATGGGTTTAAGGCAAGATTTCCACACCCATCTAGAGAGAAAGTCCTGCCTCAGAGCTGTGGAACAATCTATTGGCCAACTGCTCTCTAGTCCCAGTAGCATTGCTGGTAGTGTTTATCACTGCTGGAACTTTGTGGCAAGGAGCCACGGAACTAGAGTTAAAGGTAGATTTGGGGAGAAATTCCCCTTTCCCCACATAATGAAAGCTACTGGGGTTGGCAGGGGTCTCTCCTGCTCTGGCAAGAGTCTCAATTCACTCATAGGCAGACTGGCCTCTCAATGCACATGTACCCCTGGTAAATGTAGTAGGCAGATAGGTGGGACGCATGGCACAGGTAACATGATGTAGATTTTACAGGCTCCCTTTCCCCACATCTCTCATCCCAATACCAGTGTTGGGAGGGGTTGGAGGCATAAAATCTAGCCTTGTAAGTTAACTAAATGCTTAGTTGCTTTTCAGTCGGATACCTTCTGCATTTGATCAGTTCCATGCACTGTAGTGTAAAATAATTTCTGAAATAAACTTCATCTGTATCTGCAGTTAATATTGTAGGGTTTAGATGGGATGTTTTGTCCTAATTAAAAGCAATTTTTAAAGTCAACTTTCCATATATGCAAGTTACTATCTTTAAAGCATTCAAGTAATTGAAGGGTGGCAGTGGTGGTGTCTCAATTTCTTGAGAAAGGAAGCCTGGATTTCAAGTCCCACTTGCTCCAGAGGTGTGTAATAACAACTCCCCACAGGTCAATTTGAAAAATAGAGTAATTGTGTTTGGCCATGTGATTTTTTACATCAACCTGAAAAGTAGTTAACGAACCCTTGTCTTTTCCTGATTTTGCTATGGTAATTGATCAGTATAAATTAACTCTGGCTGCAAATTAAACAGTGAAAGTGTGCCAAGGATCTTCAATGTATTTGGTGTTTGCTGGGATCTTCTGCAGTATTATATACCATCTTCATGCAATTGTGTCCCTTCAACAGTCTTGCCTACCTTATATGTAACTGGCTGTATCTTAGTTCTCCTGTAGGCTTTTTTATGCTTACTGCTAGTTTCTTCCAACCATCTTGTGGATCCAGCATGTCTGACAGTTCTTGGATGAGCCCATGGTTCAGGTGGCGGATGTAGGATTTTGGAGTCAATGATTTACTCATTTTCCTTCATTTATCAGAAAATAAGTATGTGAATCAATTTTACTAAAGGAAAACAGAAACATACAAATAAGACCAGGATGAGGAGACAAAAGGTCAGGAGTAAATGGGACAAATATTTGCACAAGAGAGAGAATCAATTTCACTCGCAAGCAGACTAGTAAACCTTGCAACGTGCCTGTCTAAAAGCAACAGCAGGTAGACTCAGCCGATTTGGAAAGCCAAGCTTCGATCACATTGTCTGTTGATCAAAGGAAACTGGCAGGAAGCTTCTGACTAACAGTTAAAATCAGGTGTTGGGAAACTAGCAGTAAGCATTTGAGACACTTGGGTGCTTTTGTACAAGAAACTCAAAGTTAGCATGCAGGTACAGCAAGCAAGTAAGAAGACAAAGAGCATGTTTACCTTCATTGTAAGTGGATTCAAGTACAAAGATAATCAAGCTTTGTTACAATTGCACAGAGCGTTGGTGAAATCATAACAAGAATACTGTGTGGAATTCTGGTTTCCACTTTTAAGGAAACATACAAGAGGTACACATGTTGGAGGTGGACAAGCAAAACAAAAGAGGAGGGGCATGATGGATGTCAGGTGAATTCTTTGAGTGACAACCAAGTCAAATACAATAAGTTGAGAGAGGAGAAGTGGAAAATTCATTTGCAAAGATAGCTCGAGCGTGTAAAGACAATCAACACATAAGGTGGTCCAAAAAGCTTGCAGCAAGTCCTGAAGGGATAGCGAGAGATGGATTCAGTGCTATTATGGGCAAAAATAGTGATAAAAGTTTAGTACGGGGTAGACTAGAATACCTACCAAGTACCTTATATTGTGATAACTATAGAAGAACAGTCTGATAAAGTACTGGTAGAAATGGAGAAAACAGAGTGTGAAAATTGAATGAGGAGGTGCTAAAAATACTGGCTATGCTTAGGGTAGATCAGAAGCCTCATCTAGATGGCTGGTAGCACAGGAGCTAAAGGAAGTCAGAGTGAAGATAATGAGAGGGCTTGTTTTCATTTATCAAGCTTCCGAAAATATGCAGAGAATGGCAGATGTTACACTCTTCTCAACTATGAGATACAAATTAAGGGGAGTATGCCATTTGGCCTCTCAAACCCACTCCACCATGCGGTTAAATCATAGCTGACGTGATTACTCTGCATTCCCACTTAACTTCCAATAACTTTGTACCCACTAGCTCATCAAGAATCCATCTACCACTGCTTTAAAAACAAACATTTAACAATGTTGCTTCCACTGTTTCCAGAAGAAGAGAGCTCCAAAGACTCTGAAATCTGAGAAAAACATTCTCCTTACGTCTTTTTGGATAACACTTTATTTTTAAAGCAGTGATCCTTGGTTCTAGACTTTCCCACAAGAAGAAACATCCTTTCTACGTCCACCTTGTCAAAAATTCCAAGACCTTGTACTTCAATCAGGTCACCCACTTTAAAACTCCAGAGGATACAATTTCATCAACCAACTTGCCTCTTCTAGCTATTAGCCTAGCAGACCCTCTCTGAACTGCTTCCAATGCATTTACATCATTCCTTAACTATGGAGACCAATATTGTATATAATATGCCAGATGAGGTCTTACTAATGCTGTGTATAACTGAAGCGTAATCTCCTTACTTTTGTATTCAGTTCCCTTCACAGTAAATGATAACATTTTATTAGATTTTCTAATCACTTGCTGTATTGGCATATCAACTTTTGTCATTGTGATATGAGAACACCAAATCCTTTTGCATGATAACTCTACAATTACACATCATTTAGATCATTCCAAGCAAAATGGACAATTTCACATTTTCCAACATTATACTCAATTTGTCAGATCTTAACTCACTCACTTAACCTAGTTATATCTTTTTGCAGCCACCTTATGTCCTCTTCACAACTTTATCTTCATATCATCAGCAAATTTAGCAACCTTACTGAGTGAATGGAAAGCATATTACCACAAACAACAACTGTGATACCAACACAGACACACTGGTCCAGTCGTAAATGCAGGCCAGGGAACTAAACAGCTCCTTGTTTTTCAAAAAAATAGTACTATGGGATCATTTGCTTCCAGCTGTGAGGGCAGAAGGGACCTTGCTCCACATTATCACCACTTTTGGCACTGCATCAATAGGCTCGAGGGACTAAGCGTTTTACACCTGTTTCTGTTTTGTTAAATTTGAGTGTACAGCCTTGCAACAGCAACAGAGTATTTTACTACAATGTACATGTCATCTTCTAAAAATGAGATGCACATTACAGTAAAATACTTTGTTGCTATTGCAAGGCTATACACTCAAACTTAACAAAAAACAGGTGAGAGACATTTAATCCCTCCAGGCTATTTCACCATTCAGTTAGATAATGAAGGCTGTGCATCTCAAAGTCTCCGATCTACCAGCAGCGCCTCAAAAGAGTCTCTCAACACAGCCAGACAGAACCCCCAAAGGATGCGGTGAACCTTCGACAATTCGATTTCAACCCGGATAAACCTTGGAAAGCCGAAACAGTGTTTACCATAAATCCACACTTCATGGCAAGGCCGGCGCAGCAAGACAGCACTGTCCCCTGGCCGGCCGTGAAGCTCCCGAGTACCCCCCGGGCTACCCTTGGGCCAGGCTTCCGCCCGGGGGGGGGCGGGGGGGGGGGGGGGCGGTGAGGGGAAACCGGAACCAGGCCTACACCTCCTCCCGTTACTATGGGAACACACAACCTCTCACTCACCGGCTCGTCCCCGAACCTCAATCCGGGTAAACACACGCTCGGCTCACGTCACTTCCACTAGCCACGCCCCACCCATTTCCGATTCCTCCCAGTTAGTGCCGGTTTTGGTTCTGCTTTTTGAAGGTTCGTTGCGAGTCTGTTTCCTCGTGATCCTTCCTCATTTCTTTTTAACTTGAAGACTGGAATATTCTTCAGTGCTTGAGTACGTGATTTTTGGTGGTCGAACAGCCTATTTTTTCCTGTCGTCTTTGATTACCTCTTGGGTTACTGGCAGTCGTGTCCAAGAAGTTAATCTTTGATTCCAGCAGTTTCGAGGATAAGACCAAGAGGTTGGCGGCCCTAACCACACACTTTTCAGACCTCCATGAATTTGCACATCCCTATCAAATCTTCTCCTAATGTTCTGTTCTCTAAGGATAACAGTTCTGGCTTCTCCAATCTCTCAACGTAACAAGCGTCTCATTCTTGGGAGCATTTTTGTAAATCTTTCCTATGCCAGCTCCCATACATTCACATCCTTCCCAAAGTGCAGTGCTGAATCAGTGTTCTGTATAGATTCATCATAACCTTCTCGCCCTATGTGCAACACAAGTACCAAACAATGAGCACTCCTAAGAAGAGAGAATCTAAACATATCCCATTGACGTCCGGTGTGGTTATCTCCAGTCAGCATCAACATCTGGGTACCATTGAACAGAAACTGAACTGGAGTGGTCATACAGATACCGTGGATAAAGGAGCAGATCAGACTTTGCAAACTGTGGAATGAGTAAACCCATACTAGACATAAGATGCACTGCAACAACCTACCAAGTCCACTTTGACACCTTCCAAACTTTTGACCTGCCCAATAGAGAAGGACAAGGGCAGCAGATGCATAAGAATAACATACCTGAAAGTTCCCTTTTAGGTCACACATTTTCCTGATGTGGAACTGTATTGCTGTTCTTCATTTGCTGGATCAAAATTCTGGAATTCCCTTCCAAACAGTGCTGTGGTAATACCCACATCATGAATATTGCCATGGTTCAAGAAGTCTGCTTATTGCCATCTTCTTAAAGACAGTTGGGGTGGGCATCAAATGCTGGCATTGTTAGTAGTGCTCATAGTTCATAATAGCACTCTACCAGTTGCAGCTTGTGAATCTGAAAATGACCCACTTATTCATACACTCTACTCCCTGTTGGCTAGCCAATCTTCTAATGATACTTACTTGTGACCCCCTACACCATGAGCATTTATTTTATGTAGGAATCTTTGATGTGACACCTTATAATTGAAAGCTTTTTGGATATCGTAGAACATCACCTTTATAGGTTCCCCTTTATTCACCTTGCTTGTAAGTTCCTCATAAAAACTAATAAACAAGTCAAACATGGATTGCATTTCATAAAACCATATTGTCATTGACTACCTGATATGAGTTTTCAACTTCCCACTATTACCACCTTAATGGATTTTAGCATTTTTTTCAATGATAAATGTTAGGCTAACTGGTTTACAGCATCCTGTTTTCTGCTTCCCTTTCTTGATAGAGGTATTACATTGTCATTTTTAAATATTCTTGGGAGTTTTTTGCTTCTTCTGTAGTGAAGACAAACATAAAATTCCTGTTCAAAGCTTTTGCCAGTTTCTTGTTTCTCATTATTCCCTGTCTCATCATGTAGGGGACCAATACTCACTTTAGTTACTCTTTTCCTTTTTAAGTATTTGGGAACATCTTTACAATCTGCTTTTATATTTCTAGCTAGTTTTCTCTCATATTCTGATTTCTCTCTTTGCCTTAGCTATTCCTTGCTTGTTTCTAAGATCAGTCCAGTCTTCTGATCTACTATGTGTTATGGACCAGACCAACCATCCTTCAAAATATATCAAGAAGATACCTTAGATCCTAACTTTTTCTTATTTTATAGGTTGCCTTCCAGATGCAACTCAATTGGTCAAACTGCTCAACTTTAAGCAAGGCACACTGTATTTTTACACTACTGTTAAAATACCGCCAAAAATATAAAAGAATTGGCTTCACTGTGACTCTATTGAAATGCTTAACGAAAAATAAACTACTACTAATTGATTGTCCCAATAAAGTAACATCCTATAAACACACCCTTGCCAAAGGTAAATTCCATAAAATAGATTGTCTCACATGCAATTCTAGCACCAGGAAGAGAACCCCAGCTATTAGCTGTATCAGAGAGGAATAAGAGCTTCCACATCCAGCTTCAAGACCCTAGCAACTGCTACTGAAAGCTAAAGATGAAAAAAGTCCTGTCAGATGGTAGGAAAGCCACAGGCAGTGATAAAACCAGTGCATTTGATGCCAATTCCTGCAGTTGAAGAACCTTTTTTGTGGGTTATAATTGATTGTGTAGGTCCCCTCCCTAAAACCAAAAGTGGGAACCAGTATTTCCTAACCGTGTATTTACCAGGTTTCCAGAGGCAATTCCATTACGGAATGTCAAGGCAAAAATGGTTGTGGAGGAGTTGCTTGCTTTCTTTACCAATTATGGATTACCCAGGGGTATCCAGTCAGACCAAGTGTCCAATTTTACTGCCAAACTATTTAAGGAGGCATCACTTTAAATCAAGTACGTACCATCCTGAATCCCAGGGAGCATTGAAAAGGTGGCATCAGACCCTAAAGACCAAGCTGAGGGCTTATTGCCAGGATTACCCAAATGATTAGGATAAAGGTATCCCATTTATATTATTTGCTATTAGAGATTCTCCAAATGAATCGACTCAGTTTACTCCATTTGAATTGATATTCAGACACGAAGTAAGAGGGCCTTTAAAATTAATTAAGGAAAAGTCGATAGGTCTGAAGTCAGAGATCTCACAGTTGGATTATGTATCTGAGGTGAGAGAAAGATTGAATAGAGAAGATGAATTAGCTGGACAACATTTGAAGGTGGCACAGCACATAATGAAGCAAGAAGCAGATAAGAAATCTAAAGTGTGTACGTTTGCCCATGGGGATAAAGTATTGGTGCTGTCACCAGTGGTAGGAGATCCCTTCAAAGCAAAGTTTAGTGGTCCCTATCAGATTGAGAAGACATTAGGTCAGGTGAATTATCTGGTAAAGATGCGAGATAGGAAAAAAAGACTTATTGGGTATGTCATGTAAATATGCTGAAACCTTATTATGACAGATAAACAGGTATTAATTACTGCCACTCAGAGCAAAGAATCAAATCCAGATGATGTGGATTTTGATGTGCCCCAGAATAAATTGAATAATGAGGAAGTCCTTAAGGAATGGGATAAGGTAGTGAGCTATCTGACTGAGGAACAGGGAACTGAATTGAAAGACTTGTTACACTGCAGTGAGAACAAATGTAGAAATAGAATAGGGAGGACTAATACCATAATACATGAGATTGATGTAGGGACTGCTGTTCCAATAAAACAATACCCCTACAGGCTTAATCCTCTCAAAGCAGCGCAGGTTCAGAAGGAAGTGGAAGCAATGTTCCAAGAAGACATCATAGAGCTGAGTCAAAGTGAGTGGAGTTCGTCAATCATGTTGGTTCCCAAACCTGATGGTACTCAACAATTCTGTGTAGGCAATCGGAAGGTCAATGTCAAGAACAAATCTGACTCATACCCAATTCCAAGGCTGGAAGACTGTGTGGAAAAAGTAGGACAAGCTACTTACATCACAAATTTGGACTTACTTCGCGGCTACTAGCGAGTACCTTTGTTGGAGAGAGTGAAAGAAGTTTCTGCTTTTGTAACCCCAAATGAGCTATATCAATTTAAAGTAATGCCCTTTGGAATGAAAAATGTACCAGACACTTTTCAAAGACTTATGAACACAGTTGTTGCAGGATTGACCAATTGTGCCGTCTACATAGATTACTTAGTGATCTTTAGTCATTCGTGGAAAGATCACATGGAGCACTTGGCGGAGCTCTTTGAGAGATGATGGGAGGCAAAGTTGGTCATAAGCTTGGCAAAAACAGAATTCGCGAAGGTGGAAGTGACATTCTTAGGGCACAACATCAGATACGGACAGATGACACAGAGCAACATGAAGACGAAGACCATTGAGGAATTTCCAACACCATCCTTGAAGAAGGAAGTTGTACGATTTTTAGGACTGAGCTGTTTCTACAGGAAATTTGTACCAAACTTTAGTAGCATGGTGGCACAAAGAAGAACACAAAACTTCTGTGGTCAAACCAATGCCAGGACACATTTGAGAATTTAAAAGCAGTGTTAACCACTGCACCAGTTTTAGCCATGCCAAATTTTTTGAAACCCTTCAAATTTGCCATCAACACAAGCGATGTAGGGGTTGGCACTATGTTGTTACAGGAGGATGATTGTGGAATTGAAAGGTTAATTGGTCATTTTTCAAAAGACCTCAATATCTACCAGCAAAAATATTCCACCAGTTGAAAAGGAGTTATTGAATTTGGTCATGGCCTTACAACGTTTTAATATTTACATTGCAAACAATGCATCAGATGATTGTATATACCGATCACAATCGTTTGACATTTCTGGAAAGATTTAAGGACAAGAACACCAGATTATTTTGTTGGAGTCTTACGTTACAAGCATTTAATTTACAGATTGTACATGTTGCAGGTTGTGAAAATATTATTGCGGATGCTTTATCATGGATTTAAAAGAAAAATGAGAGACAACAAGGTGCAGGGCTGGATGAACACTGCAGGCCAAGCAGTATATTAGGAGCAGAGAGACTGACGTTTCGGGCCTAGACCCTTCATCAGAAAAAGGGGATGGGAAGGGGGTTCTGAAATAAATAGGGAGAGAGTGGGAGGCGGATAGAAGATGGATAGAGAAGAGGATAGGTGGAGAGGAAACAAACAGGTCGAAGAGGCGGGGATGGGGCCAGTAAAGGTGAGTGTAGGTGGGGAGTTAGGGAGGGGATAGGTCAGTCCAGGGAGGACGGACAGGTCAAGGGGGCAGGATGAGGTTAGTCAGTAGGAGATGGAGGTGCGGCTTGAGGTGGGAGGAGGGGATAGGTGGGAGGAAGAACAGGTTAGGGAGGCAGGGACGAGTTGGACTGGTTTTGGGATGCAGTAGGGGGAGGGGAGATTTTGAAACTTGTGAAATCCACATTGATACCATTGGGCTGCAGGGTTCCCAAGCGGAATATGAGTTGCTGTTCCTGCAATCTTCGGGTGGCATCGTTGTGGCACTGCAGGAGGCCCAGGATGGACATGTCGTCTGAGGAATGGGAGGGGGAGTTGAAATGGTTCGCGACTGGGAGGTGCAGTTGTTTATTGCGAACGAAGCGTAGGTGTTCTGCAAAGCGGTCCCAGAGTCTCTGCTTGGTTTCCCCGATGTAGAGGAAGCCACACCGGGTACAGCGGATGCAGTATACCACATTGGCAGATGTGCAGGTGAACATCTGCTTGATGTGGAAGGTCTTCTTGGGGCCTGGGATGGGGGTGAGGGAGGAGGTGTGGGGGCAGGTGTAGCACTTCCTGCAGTTGCAGGGAAAAGTGCCGGGTGTAGTGGAGCTGGAGGGGAGTGTGGAGCGGACAAGGGAGTCACGGAGAGAGTGGTCCCTCCGGAAAGCAGATAAGGGTGGGGAGGGAAAGATGTCTTTGGTGGTGGGGTCGGATTGCAGATGGCGGAAGTGTCGGAGGATGATGCGTTGGATCCGGAGGTTGGTGGGGTGGTACGTGAGGACGAGGGGGATTCTTTTTTGGTTCTTATTGCGTGGACAGGGTGTGAGGGATGAGTTGCGGGAGATGTGGGAGACACGGTTGAGGGCGTTCTCAACCACTGAGGGGGGGAAGTTACGGTCCTTAAAAACCAAGGACAACAATATTAAAAGAAAAATGTTTAGTTAAAATGGAAACGGTGGAGTTCAATGTTTTATGTAAATAGAATTAGTATGGAATGTGTAAGTCTGCATTAATAAGACATAGATCCAGTAATATAAGGGAGTTAAGGTTTAAAAGAAAAAAATGAAGCCATGATGGTTCATTTTTTTCTTAAGGGGGAGGTATTACGAAGTTGGGTAGAATACTTGTGGATTGGAAGGCAGGAAGTTGGAATTTGGTGTTTGTAAAATGCTAGGGGGGAAAGCATTGTGTGGTCCCTTTAAAAGATTATGTGCTTTTTCTATGCTTAGAGATTCAAAAAGGATGTTTGTGGGCAGCAGATTGTGGGTTTGCAGATGCACAGACAACACTCAAATTGATACATTTGTATCAAAAGACCATATAGTTAGCAGGCCAAGCTGCAGTTTTACTAAGATGATAAGGTTTTGAATTTGGCCAATCAATCTAAATCAGGTACTTAGAGACCAAAAACCAATTAAATTTAAATGTGATAGTTTTGACAACATAGGACCAATCCTAGTTTAAGAAATTGATATATCATCAAGTGTATAAAAGAAGAGGTCAGTTGGACAAAGGCAGGAGAACTAACTGCCATCTGCTAGAGTTAACATCTCTCAGCTCGAAAGAAAGAATGGCTGACTCTCACAGTTTTCTTGAAGTTTTGGAGACAGCACCGTCTAAATCAAAGGTACCTACAACACAACTAGTTAATATTCCTGACAGGACATTCGATGAAGAAGGTGTTCCAGAAAGAACATTCAATGGAGAAGGCACAGAACATTCTGGAAGACACGTAACCTGGCTGTAATTTCGAGAGACTAAAGTCTTTTTTTTAGTTTATGTAAGTGGGACTTATATTTATTGAAACAGCATACTATTAGAATCTTGTTTTATCCAGGAATAGTTAGAAGGGATTTATTCGGTTTGTTAATAGTTTAGTTAATTTGTTCACTGTTAATGTTGGATAATTAAACTGTTACTTGTTGATTGTAAAGTGAGTGTCAGAAATTTATTTTATTTAACCACTAGAATTTGCTGAAAGAAAGGTTACACCACTTTTCAGACTCCTTTTACAGATTATAGGGCGAGGTGCTCCTCTTTGGGTGTTTCAGTTTTAGTTCTCAGAGGGAAGTCAACCTTCGCTTTATAACAGCAGTAGAATATGAAGAAAACAAACAAACATTGAAGTTTGACTATCTATCCAACAAACAAAACCAAAGGCATCACTTACTTGTGCACAATTATATTTACATACAATTGAGGCACCAGGTGGGCCTGATAACTGAACAGACCCCCATTTAACTTCAGCAGAAAGACCTCAGACTGTTGTCTTTCCACACTGTGCACTGGCAGCAGCTGCCCTAAGCTTTAGTGCGTACCTCAGCACATAGTCCTGGATCTTGGAATGTGCCAGTCTGCAATATTTGGTCCGTGTCAACACATTGTCCTGGAAGACCAACATGTTTCAAGTAGACTTGGGCATCTTTTACCGAGTTGATGATCCTCCAGATGCAGCTGATGTTTATCGTGGTGTGTGTCCTGGGGAACACACCATAGAACACATAGTCCTGCATCACGGAGCTGCTTGAGATGAACCTTGACAAAAATCACTGCATCATTCTCCAGACTTCCTTTGCAAAGGGACCATTGAAATTGCCTTTATTTATGTTTAAAATACCATAATAAATTTAAAAGAGATCTTAACTGTATTTTCATAGACTATTAATAAATAGAGTGGAGCGTGGATACACATTTCCTTGCTTTCCAACTGTAGTATAGCAGACAGTTAAATACTATATCAACAATATAATTCCTATTTCAACATGTTTCACATTTTGTATCATAAACTAATGTCTGCAACCTAAGATTCTGATTGATTACTGCACTCTATAATGCAGTTATTGATATTGACAGAAGTTATATATCAATTGTTCATTTTTAAGAGTTTGAACTTTTGTGGCTTTCAAATTAAAGTTACATTTAAACATGCAGTCTATTTTTATTGAGAATAAGTTATTCTCATACATATCCTTTGGGAGCAATGTATGACACTAGAGGTAAGAGTACATGTTTTTGACTTTGGGCAGTGCTCAAACCAGCTGTCATTAACAATGACCAATAATAATCAAATTATGATGATTTACTGAAATTAAGCTATTAGAAGAGTTCTGTGTTTCTATTTAAAATATGTATGCACTTCAAAATTTTCAACTGCAGTAAAAAATTGATTCTGATTATTTTCACTTTCAGAGATGCCCAAGATCACTTACCCAGTAAATTGGTAATTCATGCCCTGAATCTCTAATATGTTTAGTAGAAAGCAGAAGTTGCCACCCTCATTTTTATTCTTTCATGAGTTGTGAGCTTTGGTGGCAAAATCACCATTTGTGGCACATCTTTAATTGCCCTTGAGAAGGATAGAGGGATCTGTATTCTTAAACTGTCGCCATCCAACTGGTGCAGGTCCAGGGACGGGACTGTTAGGAAGGGAGTTCCAAGATTTTGACGCAGCAACAGTGAAGCAGTAGCAAAATATTTCCAAATCAGGATGGTGTGTCTTTAGGGGTGGAGAGGCTAACTTGGCCCAAATGGTGTGCCTATTTTAGCTAGTCATCCAGGAATTATAGAGGTATACATTAGTACATTTTCAAAATAGGATCTAGAAGTTTATAAATGAAATCTGAATTTCTCTTATTTGACTGCAATTCTAATGCTATCTAGAAACCATACAAACCATGTGAATGTGACTTTGTTCTCCACTAGAGGACATCAGCTCATCAATTTTCTGAAGAAGGGTCTAGGCCTGAAACGTCAGCCTTCCTGCTCCTCTGATGGTGCTTGGCCTGCTGTGTTCATCCAGCTCTACACCTTGTTATCTCAGATTCTCCAGCATCTGCAGTTCCTACTATCGCAGCTCATTAATTGTGTTGCATTCCTACAGATTCAACTCAATAAGACAGGCAACAGCGAGGTTTAAAATCTGCACTGATGTGAACTTTACCTGTTTTGTGCTTATGATAGTTATATTATTTACTATTGCAAAAAGATACTGACATTGTCAGATGTGCTTTATTTTAAT
>NW_025967253.1:0-25000 GCF_021869965.1 Rhincodon typus
ATGTCTTCATTCTCAGTATCTGCTACATTTTAAAATCGATTACAAGTTAATTAGTTCCAAACTGTATATTCTGTGGATAATGTGAATTCATAATCTTTACAGTCTTCTAAAAATATAAACCTAAATTTCTTCAACAATAGTTCTAGCATAACTATACACATCTCTTGGAAATCTGTGTATATTATTTGATGTAAAAATAACAAAACATAAAATGTGCTCTGCATTTAGCATCTTTATTCTAAACTCACCTGATTGCAGATACAATAACGAGGCTCATTAGGATCATATGTCCAATCCACTTGGTTATTGGAATCAGACTCAGGTAAAGCTGGGGTCTGCTGAGGAATCTCCTGTGCTATTACAGATGAAGAGGAGGAGGAAGATGATGATGAAGATGATGAGGAGGACTGGTGATTTGAGGATTTGTTGCTATTTCTGAGGAAAAAAAAGTTACAGATTGGCATTCAAGCTAAATTATAGATATCTGTACAGTTCACACTTTATTAATAGAGAATGGCAATATAAATAAAAAGAATTTTCTTAGATGGACAGACAAGGCAACTAATCAATAGCACAGCACAATTAGACCAAAGCTAATATTGGTGACCACTACTAGCATTTTAAGTATCAAATCTTCTTGGTATTGCACAGCAATGTGATAATGAACAGACTGTATCATACTCCTAAATACAGCTACAACTGGATCTCAGGCCTTGATAGGCATTCTTAAGCAGACATTTTATTTAATTGTATTGATCAAAAGTAAGCTCAACAAACTTATGTCTCTGCTAAGGCTGTTCACACAGTACAGACAGTGAGGTTTTTTATATTGCAAATATTATTTTTGATTCTGCAATTCAACACTTAATCCTAAAATTATGATGGACTAATATCCCCACAACCATTGAATTGCACCCATAATTATTCAAATGGACAATATTATTTCTTAGTTTTAGTGGGGCGACAGATGTTGTTAGTTTATCCAAATCATATTAACAAAGCTTGAGGTCCAATTTAACATAAGTTTTAGGTCTTTCAGTTTGGTTGTACAGTTTGCACATTTCAGACAAAGTAATGTCACTCTAGTTACTCTAATTTTATTTTCCTGTATCTTATTATTTATTCCTTTTCAAATATGTATCTAACTTTGTTCTTGTAGAATCATAGTGAGGAGAAAATAACAAACTTTTAAATAACATAGGGACCAGGAATAATATTTATGCTAGCATCAAAATTAATTATTCTCTTTCATTCATACTATTCCTTACATTGAAGTGATGGCAAGGTTTTCTTAGAGAACTCCTTAAAATGCAATAAACTGTTCTGCTGTGTATCCACGTGCGTCTTTTAAAATATTTCTCAGTTATTTACGTAATAAAATAGTAGAAACAAAACTTTAAACACAAAATTTACAAACAGAATTTATAAATATTAGAGTCCTAAAATAATAGCTCACACTTAGAGAAATGCATTTAAACTAAGAAATCTATAAACATACAAAATAAAATGCAGAAAATTTGAGACACAATTGACACATTAAAAACATTCTTTCTTTCTTGAAGTAGTATTGATGGCTCTCCAAATAAATATAACAAATTTAAAACTGATACTTTAATCACCACACATATATATCGATTATATCCGTACAAATGTAATTGGTATGCAATTCCAACACAAAGTGCTTTTGTTCAAAAGATTTTAAATTTATGAATTGCACTAAAACACGATTTTGACATAGTCATCAGAGAGATTAGATCAGTAAATTTGTCACGGGTGTTGTAAACCTCGAGAGAGTAAGTCACTTGCTTTTCAGAATTTGAATACTCCTCAAAAGGCTGAAGCTTTCCATTTTGCGCTTATTGGTTCAAATGCAAGAAAACCAAATTTCAAACAAGCATAACTATTCATACTACAGGAGAAAACAGTTTAGGTAAGATTGATTGGATAAAGCACTGCCGTGAAGAAAGTAAAAAGGGAAGTATAGTGAAGACAAAAAGTTTTGTTAAGACATTATTTTCTCTTGCTAGAAAGAGAAACTTTATTAAGAGTACTTTATCCATCAAATATAAACTACTTTTCTTTCTCATAGGAAACTGACAAAAAAAATTTTGAAAAGATATACCTGGTCCAATCCTGAAACTCTAATGAACCAAATCACTTTCCATTCCTTCTCAACATACGGAATATTTGATCAGTACAAAACAGTTATTTTAGAATGGCAACAAATCATTTAAGTTACTAATTGCAACATTTAATATGATTTGGTAACTTTGATTTGGTTTGTTTGGAGTGAAAACAACCATTCAGATACTACAAATGAATTTTCATTAACTTAAATTTTGGTACAAATGATTTTCTAACAACAGAAGTAAAAATGCATATATAATCTAAAATTTCAATCAGGGCCTGACAACAAAGTGGACCTGGAAAAGAATAAGATAGGGGAAATTTAATGGCTTCACTGTGGCATATTTGGTGGCCACAGGCATTTTAGTTCAGTAGGAAAGTGACAGGCCCGCTGTCTTTCTACCATTACTCTGTTTATGACTGTGGTGGGCCGATTCATGGAAGGGCTTCCTGCCTCATCAGCAATTAAACGCCTTAAGTTGGCAACTACTATCCTCTTCATGTCAACGATGGTATGCACCCATCATGGGAAGGAAATAGAGCATGCATGAATCCTGAAAAGCAAACTTAAGAGTTGAGTGGGGGGTGATTTTGAAAGGCACTTAGTGGCTAGTTAACTATTCCCTTCTGCCCCCAGCCCCTTATTGGTGATCCTAGGTCTGCTGGCCTAATGACTAGTTAGCAAATCTCAGCAGGCAGCTCTTCCATCTCTAGACCTTTGCTCCTGGGAAAAGCCTACTGCTGGCTGACTGACGACTAACACAGCCAACCTTCCTGAAAGAAAGCCAAAGCAGGACTCCCTGGCTCTCTAGATGACAGATGAGACCCTGAGTGCCTACATTAAATCTGCTCAGCGAATTTAATTCCAAAGTCTTAAATCTAGATTAACATTTTATTGGACTGCCAGAGTAAACACTCCAAAGAGGAACAAACTTTTGTGATAAATATATTTAGCTATTAAGAAGGTTTGTTTTGAAATAGTTGATACAAATTATTTTAAAACATGAACACATTCTAATTAGTTTTCCTAGACTAGATATAAAGCAATAATTGGTGAATTCCTTAACAGTAGAAACACTTACTTATTTTTTCGACCACTGCGTGAATCTGAAGCTGATGTTGACAATGTCTGTGTCAGTGTGGAGGCTAGCGTTGAGGGATATCCTGTAGATTCCCTTGAGATAGAGAACTCTCGTGCAAGTTGGAAGTCATTGTTTTTAAATGCTTCATAAGTGGCCTTTATAGTAGATGTCCTCCTCCCTTCCTTCATCTTGCATATCAAAAAGAGAAGTAAATTCTTTATAATTCAGAATTGTATTTTAAGTGCATCACAAATATTTAACCTTTTTTTAAAAAGAAATCCTCTCTACTTGCCAATATTTGTAGGAATAAAATGTTCAAAATACTTCAGAGATTATATGATAACAAATCAATAATATTTGTAATATAGTATCTATCAACAATTCTACCTTGGAATGTGGAACAAACAGACTAATCTGCAAGACCAAAGCTAATGTTGATGTTCTCAATTCAAGAATGAAATATGAACATCCTGTGGAATAATTATTATAAAGTTTTAAGCATTCATCTTCTAATAATTCATCCATAAATAGCTTTAAAATGATGAATTATCAAGCAGTTCAAAAAAAGCTACATTCCTAAACCACACCTAAATTCTTATAGCTATTTACAACATTTGAATTGCTACGTTACAGTATACAATTAATTGTTCTGAAAACTTTTGAAACTTTCAGCTGATTCAGAATTAAAATTCATGACCAAGTATTTATTAACTCTATTGATGTGAATATGTTAAAATTGTCCAGCAGACAAAATTATAGAGGCATCTATGACATTATTAGGATGCAAATCTAACTGCACATTACTGGTACCTTTGCTAATGACTAAATTTTATTTAAGGTAATAAAATATTCAAATTGATATAGCATCTTCACGTTCAAAATGCTTTAAACAGCCAATTAAGTACTTTTGAACTGCATCCCTTCTTCTTCCATAGGATGTGGGCATCCCTGCCAAGGCCCATATTTGCTGCCCATCCCAAATTGTCCTTGAACTAACTGGCTTGGCAGGGTAATTTAGAGGACATTGCTATGGATCTGTAGTCACATGGTGAATTAAGATGAATTAAGATCAGCAGATTTCTTTCGATTAATGAATTGAGGTTTTTGCCAGGGCAGAAATCCCACGACCCTACCCAAGAGCTGTGCCTGATGTTTTCTTGAGCAGTACATTTTGATTTTTGGGTCTACATTTTGGTTTTCTGGGACTTCTTTATCATTTTCACAGAATAATTTATTAGGTAATGCAATCATATAGTAACAATACTTTTTTCTGTATGTGTGTTGAAGTATGAGGAATCTGGACTCACACAATAATTCATCAATACCCTCAATAATTACCAATGCTCCCTTAAATTTTAAGTCACAACACAACAAAATCATTCATTTCTAAGGCATCACAATATTTAAATTAGCATAAGCCAACAGACATAACTTAACAAATATTTATTTTCAAATAACTGACACACATGCACATCTCCACCTTAAACACACATTCCAGACTGGTGAGTTCACAGCAAATGTATTTCCATCATATATGCACAAAACAAAGATTTTAACTGGGCAATCACTACCATTTTCACTGCGTCTCAGATTTAAATTCAATAACTGATGTTATTGCAATAGAGGCATCCACTTCGTTTTTCTCCATTTGGTAACTCATGAACATAGTTGGCTTTCAGCTGAAGATTCCACATTCACCACAGTTGAGTGATTTGGAGATTTTCTGGCTCCTGGTCAGTTGAGTACATCTTTATTGATAGCTTAAAAACTTTTCTTTCTTTTCAGAATCTCTTTCCCTCCCTGTAGTCTGCCTCTTCCTGGTCCTTTGCAGCCTCCCTCTCCATTACCCTCTACCATCTTACCTCTTTTTACCCCATCTCACTCTCCACCCATTCACAATGCAGCCACTTTCTTTCCCCCCTCCACTAACCTCTTCCTCCTACCATTTTCATTCCCCTACCCCTCACTGCAACTTCTTTCTTCTAATCACCCACCATGGAGTCTCATTTCCCAACCCGCACCCATCTGTAGCCACTTCTTATCGCTCCAACCCCTTGCAGCCTCCTTCTATGCCTCCACACCTTTCTAATAGTTCTCCTCCTCCATACAGCCTCTCTTTTTTCCTAACTCCATTTGCAGACTCTTGTCCATTCTACTAACAGGGCCACTTTGCCGTTATTGGGAATTAAATTTTCCTTAGCTTTTTGGAGACATCTGAGGGCAAATCTGTTTGACACACCCTCATTTATTTCGAAACCTTTTTCGTATGATATTTGATAATAGCTTCATAGTCACCATTATTAATACCAGCTTTATATTCCTTTTTTTATATTAATTGAATTTACCAACTACCTTGGTGCTAACCAGTGTCCCCAGAGAATTAGCCTGGACCTCTGGCTAGCTAGTTCTGAGCCATTATCACTATGTCATCATTTTTCCCACAGTATCGATACTGGTGTAACATTCTAGTACACCATTTGTACGCTGCAAGGTCTCACTAACAGCAATGTTATGATGACCAAATAATCTGCTTTTATGAAAAAAAACCAAAGAACTACAGATGTTGGAAATCAAACAAAAATTGCTGGAAAAACTCAGCAGGTCTGGCAGCATCTGTGGAGAGAAAGCAGTGTTAACACTCTGGGTCCAGTGACCGTTCTTCAGAACTGATACTGAATGCTAACTGTGCTTTCTCTCCACAAATGCTGCCAGGCCTGCTAAGATTTTCCAGCAAATTCTGTTTTTGTATCTATTTTTGTGACTTTGATTGAAGGATAAATATTAGCCAGAACATGCACCATTTGTCTGATATAGCAAGCAGCCCAGATAAACTGGGATGAAATGAGCGCTGGGGTGTTTAAAACCAAACCAATTAATATTTCTACTACATAACTTACCTGTGCTGTTGCTTGAACAGCTTGGGCTGCTGCCATTGTAATAGCTGCAGCTCCAGGACCTGCTCCCGGAGTTAATGAGGTAAGATTATATGAACTGAGAGGCTGTGATGAATTAATATTGTAGACACTGTTAGAAGTCGACGTTAAGTTACTATTACGGCATCCTGAAAAAGACCAAAGAAAAACTTCAATTGGTAAACTTAAGACACATTTAATCAACTAACGATTTTTTTCTATTTAAATGTAACCGCACGTGATGTATCGTATCATGTGATAACCCAGTTTCTCTATACTTTATAAATTCTTCTTCCACTGAACTGACTGACTCAATTTTGATCCCATAGGAGTATGAATTTGGCTCAAATGTCCATAAACGTTGGCAGCATTCCACTGTTACGATTTTGCAGTGGTAATGATGTGAAACTTTCAGTGTTCCATTGAAACTGACAGCGACTTCAGAAATCTGCACAGAATAATGCAGAATAATATGAAAACCTAGACGTTGCTGTCATTATTGCAATGTTCCTCCAGAGGGTATGCTGTAGAGTTTCATTTTCCCCACCCACAACCAAAAAGAATGCAGCCTCTAAGAAATTTGTGAATTGATAGAAGCTTCCAAACTGAAAAATCAGCACCATCAATACATTTTAATTTCCTAAAACATTACCATAGGTAACTCAGGAGAAATGCTTCAAAGTGTGTTCAAAATATGGAAGGTGTAGTTGAAGCAAATAACAGATACAATTATGGAAATTTAGGTAAGGACATGTGGAAGAAATTAATAGAAAGATATGCTGATGGAATCAGAAGAAGAGTGGGAGGAGGCTTGTGTGCAGCGTGAGCCCAGAATAAACATTTGGGCAACGAAGCTTCTTCTGTACAGAGGACTCATTGAATTCAAAGTTCAGATACAGTACAATGATTTTCTTTACTTTAGTAAACTACAAGAGATTATTGTGCACAATTGCTTTGTTTTCCAAAGACATGAAAATGTGGAGAAGAATTTCTTATTTATTTCAAAAATAAGAATTTCAATTTAAAGATCACAAATGGAACAATTCAGTTCACTTTTGGCATCCATTAAGTTAATGGACTAACACATGCATGGCGTAAAGGATTATCAATCATTTTGACAATTAACCATACACAGTGGCATAACGAGTACTGATTTATTATTTTAATACAGTAAACTGGCATCCTCGATAAATGGGTAAAAATTATATACCTCAAATACTGGAAATTTACTGTATTATTACGATCTCCGCAATGTCTGAATAGTCAGTTGAGAGTGTGAGTGAGATGGATCTCTGCCAGTAACTTTTATTTAAGGCAAAGTCGCAATATTATTACAGTGATTTATGTGTAAATAAAGTATGACAGTGACATGTAGGTCGTCTGTATTGCTTTTCTATTACTTAGTTTGTTTTTACATAATGTAGTCCTCTTCATCAACCGGAATATTTAATGAACTGGCACACTCCTGGTCCCATGGGTGCCAATTAATAAAATGTTTGCTGTATTATTCTCTTAGTCTCTATAAGTGGTATGCCATAATAATATGTCTAATGTATGGAAATATTGTATAGAAATTGGAGCATTTGGAATTCGCTTATTCTTATTGAACTTACTGATCATATTTGCAGTATAGTCCAGGAATCTAATCTCAGTGGCGTATCAGTACTATTTTGTTTTACTTAATGTTTATTTTCCCACTAACTGAATGAGAATTAACACTTGCCAATCTTCTACCAAACAAATACAATTTACATCTATTGAACTGAGTCATGGCAAAATCCAGATTAACAAATTTCAAACATTGTATAGGACTGAAGTTTAAATTACACCACACAAGTTGATTCATAATAGATAGTTCTGTTTCAAACGAAGACATCTCAGGAAACACTGAATTTGAGTAATTGCTGAAGAACTGTTCTTTGACAAAAATTGTCCTCATCCTCTTCTTGCTAAGCTGGCCTCCAAAAGACCTAGATGCAAGGACTATGTAACAAGGTCTTGTGGGATGCAGGATACAGCACACCATCACAAATCTGGAGGCATGTTAGGAACATAGAGACAGGAGTAGGCCATTCAGCCCCTCGAGCCTGCTCTGCCACTCAATAAGATCATGATTGAACTGTTGGTTAACTCCATATGCTTGCCTTGGACCCGTATCTCTTGATATCCTTGCTTAATCAAATTTTGTCATCTCAGATTTAAACTTAACAATTGAATTAGCCTCGACCACTGTTTGAGGAGGACAGTCCCAAATCTCCATTACTCTTTGCGTGTAGAAGTGCTTCCTAACATCTCTCCTGAATTGCATGGCCCTAATTCTTAGACAATGACACCTGGTTCTAGAATCGTCAACCAGTGGAAATAGTTCATCTTCATCTACCCTGTCCTTCCTTGTTAATATTCTGAAGACCTCAATTAGATCACGCCTTAACCTTCTAAATTCTAAAGAATACAGGCCTAATTTATCTAATCTCTCCTCATATCTTAACTCCTGAAGTGCAGCTATCATCCTTGTAAACCTGTGTTGAACTCTCTTCAGGGAGGAAACATCCTTCTTAAAGTGTGGTGCCCAGATCTGATCATAGCACTCTATGTGGAACCAAACTAGGGTTTTATATAACTGCAGCGTAACATCTATATTCCTATACGCCGGCCCTCTAGATATGAAGGCCAACATTCCATTAGCCTTCTTGACTATTTACTGCACCTGTTCAAGGTACTTTAAAGAGCTATGCACCTAAACCCACAAATCTCATTGGACATTTACTGTATTTAACTATTCCTGTGAGTTAGCTCCCCCAGAACTATCCAGGCAGTGGGAATCACTGTTACTCCTTCCAATGAAGATGGGAGGAGGTAATGTTTTCAGACCTATTTATTAGACCATTGTAAAAAAAAATCTCAAAACTAGCGGACAGATTTCAAGGAAACTTGAAAGTTTACAGATATATACAAAGAAAAATAAATTAGTTGTTGGTGAAGATATGGATTTGGATCTAAATCCTGGAAGTTTAAATTTCCGTTAACATTGGGAGTATTGGGGATTTTTGTTTTTTTAAACAATGTAGTGGCTTGTTATTAGAATGCTGCAATCTCAATTTCTGTGAAATCTCCTCAGTAAAATGGAAGCTCTTAATAAAAACATTCTTTTTCAGCTTTGTAGTTACAAAGTTGCGCAAGTTGTGTAATTATAGTAATGTTAACATATATAGGTGGAAGTAAGCACTGTACTGAATACCTTCTTTATTTGCGTCAGACTTTTGCTTCATGCCTTTTCTGGTTAGTGCATGGCGCTCACTGTAGATACTTGGTACATAAATGATCAAGGGGATCATAAACAAAAAGGGTAGAACGAACATCTGCTGTCACCTAGTAGTCAGTCTTTGATCCTTACCAAAGATGTGTGCTTGGCTGACTGCCACAGGCTGAATGCATAACAGCTGCTGCTAAGATAATACACATTCATTAACAGAATCTTCTAGGCATGGCAGCACACCCACTAGACTTTCATGGATAGGCAGTCCTTGCAAACAAGGGAGCCTGCAGATAAACTGCGCAGTATGTGCTCTATTTACACTATAACGTCACTTGATTTTGCCCTAACTCAACTCATCTGTTGCTACAATTCCCATTCCTCTTAAATCTGCATTAACTCTTAAATCAATGCGTTCTTGGCTGGCCTCCCATATTCTGCTCTCTCTAAACTTAAGGTCATCCAAAATTCTGCTGCCCCTGTCTCAACTTGTAACAAGTCCCATTGTGCTTGCTGAGTAATAATTCCCAGTCAAGCAACATCTTGACTGTAAAATTATCATCCTTGCTTTTAAGTGTCTCCATGGTCCTGCCCCGTCCTACCTCTATTCGCCCCAGACCACAATCATTGAGGTATCTACACTCCTCTCATTCTGACATCTTGTGCATTCCCAATTGTAATTGCCCTACCAATGGTGGCTGTGCCTTTAGTTGCCTCGGTCCCAAGCCCTGGAATTCTCCCCCTGTGCTTTTCCATCTCACTTTCCTTATAAGACACTCCTTAAAACATACTTTTTGACCAAGTTTTTGACCATATGACATAATAATCTCTGTACACAACTCAAAGTCATAATTTGTTTTATACTAATCTGTAAAGCATCTTAGTACATCTTATTATATTATAGACATTATACAGGTATCTGTTGTTGTTGTAAAATGATGTTATGGTTTTAACTGTTAAGGAATTCAAATTACCTGGCGTATTTTCTTTTGAGGCATCTGATGTAAGGGTAGACAAAAGAGCTTCTGACTTGAATTTCTTCTCGGGAATATGATCTGTAGTATGGTGACTAGATGGATTATATTTCCGTTCTGGAAAAATATAACAATAAATTAAATACAGATTAGAAGAGAAGTACCTTATTTTCCAACATTTTAAATTTATATAACCATAACCTCACTATCAAGAAGTTACTTTCTGGATCAAAAAAATTCTGGAGTAGCTGAGTGCTATTTTTAGATAACAGTGTGATTAGTGCCAATGGTGAAAAATGAAATACTGATGTGATATGTTAAGTGCAAAGTTCCATTTAATCTTGGTGATCTTCCCACTATTATTTGTATGGATACTTCATTTTTAAAAAACATTTGCTAAGATAACATGTTAACTGCTTGGGAAAGGAGCACTTTTCCACTGAGCCACTCACTATCTGCATTCAACATTTCTAGGACGCATAAATGCTAATTGGTCCAAGTATGTGATCAAAACAGTAACAATCATACAACTTTTTTTTGTAATAGTCTTACTAATGTGTACAAGGAACACAAAAAGTGAATCAGCCCAACAAAAACAGCCGTAAAACACATGACGTGGTACTTACTTTCTAATGGAGTGTGAGAGTGAGCATGGTGGTTATTAACTGGCTGAGGTGGATTGTCCAACTCCAAAGATCCTGAAACAAAAATACGGCAAAAATAAGCCAATTAATTGATATTTTAAACTATAAATAGGTGTTCATGGAGTTGAGGTGCAGTAGCCTTGATGGGCTGAATGGCATACTGCTGCTCCTATGTCTTAAAAACCTACAGTCTTATGGTTTTGTGAAAAGGATATCATGTTTAACCAACCTATTGCAGTTCCTTGAAGAAATAACACATACTGTGGATTAAAAAGAATTGGTCGATGTGCTATTCTTAGATTTTCAGAAGGCATTTGATCAGGTGCCACATCAAAGGTTATTGTGGAAAATAAAAGCTCCTGGTGCAGGGTTAAAATTTTGACATGGATAGAATATTGTTTCCTGTTAGCTTGCCAGAGGATAGACAAAAATAGCTCATTTCTGGTTGGCAAGATCTAAGAAGTGATGTACTACAAAGATCGGAGCTGGGGCCTCAACTCTCTTCATCCAAATCATGAATATAAATGGTAGGGACAGGAGACATGGTTGCTAAATTTGCTGATGACAGACAGATAGGAAAGTTTGCTAGTTGCAAACTAACTTCATAAGTGCAAAAAGGACACACGGAAGTACAAAAGGATACAGATGGTTTAGGTGAGTGGGAAAAAAATCTGGCAATGGAATATAACGTGAGAAAGTGTGAAATTGTCCTTTTGGGCAGGATGAATTAAGAAAAGCATATTATTTTTATCAGTGAAAGACTGCAGAGCTCTAAAGTGAAGAGAGATCCGATATCCTCGTACATGAATTGCAGAAGGTTAGTATCCAGGTAAAGAAAAGCTAATAGAATTGCTATTATTTATCATGAGGGGAATTGAATACAAATGTCAGGAAGTTCTGCTTCAGCTACACAGAGCATTGGTGAAACCATATCTGGAGTACTATGTACAGTATTGATTCCTTATTTAAAGAAGGATACAAATACCTTGGAAGCACTTCAGCTTACTAAACTAATGCCTGAAATGGGCGAGTTGTCATATGAGGAAGGCAAGACACACAAAGCTTATATCAGCTTGAACTTAGCAGAGCAAGAGGCAACATGAATGAAATATATAAGATGCCGGGACATTTTGACAGGGTGCAGGTGCAAAGGATGTTTCCTCTTGTATGAGCTTCTAAAACTACAGGCCTCCCATCTAAGACAGAAATGAGGTGAAATGCGTTTTCAGAGGAACACGAGAAGATGCTCTTCCTTGAGGTGTGTTGTAAGCAGACTATTTGAAAATTATTTTAGGCAGCAGTAGATTCTTCATAACCAAAGGGGGTCAAAGGTTATCATGGGTCAGAGGAAATGTGGAATTATCAGTTCAGCCATGATCTTACTGAATAGCACAGCAGGTTCAATGGGCCAACTGGCCTACCTCTACTCCTACTTCATATTCATATTTATTTACACCAGACTGTAGACAGGACAGTCTGCATGTTAGCTCCCTGCATTAACACAAGTAAAATTCCCAATTTCTGAAGTCAATGCCAGGAAAGTAATCAAGGTGTAATATTTGCATGTAAAGTAGGAACTCAACTGCCTGGGTTTTACCATTCTAGTCGTGGACAAGTTTATTGTGGAGTAAAAATGTTTTTGAGAATAATATTGCACAAAATGGCACTTTCTGCTGAAAAATTACAGTTCAACACCTCAAAGGATACGAAAAGAAACATATATTGTAACTGCATCTGCCAAGAAACAAGCATCCCATATTATATTATCTGTATAAAATCACACCAATAAAGGTTGCATTTTACTGACATCTACTGGCAGTTTATAGTGTTACTGTCGTTACCTATACATCTCAGCTTAAGTTTGAACACTGCTAGGAAATGTTTTGAATAAGACTTTGAATTCTACAATTAAAGCACAATCCTGCAATAACTTAATGTACTTACTCCTTTCTAATATCTCTGTAATTCCAGCATTATCAGCTTCAAGCTCCATTTTAAACTTGGCAAGCTCTTGGTCCAATTTACGTAGATGTCTATCAACCTGGTTAATAAAAAAAAAACATAATAAATAAATAAAACTATGTACTCAATTTCATAACACTTACCATGGATTATGATAGGCGGCCACATATATTGAGCTAAAGCTTAATCAGAAATCCTATCAGAATCTTGTATGCTTCAATCAAGGCACCTGTTACAGTTTTAAACTCTAACAGATTCAAGTCTATCCTGTCCAACCTTTTGGCATTTCCACTGAAAGCAATTTCAAAAGTATTGCAGCATACATAGCATGGTGCTTACTTTAAGTAATTCAGTAACATTTTACTGCATTATTGTATAAAATATTTGTATTTAAACCCCTCCACCATCAATTATCTTATCCCTTTTTTTGCATTAATCCCTATAGTATACTACTCGTTACGTGTGGAACCACAAAATAGCCATTTATGCCTACTCTGGCAAAGAATGGCTGAGACATTAGAGAAGGTGATGAGGGTAATGTGGTTAATGTCACTGATGACCTTTCAAAAGGCATTTGACAAAGTGCCACATAAAAGACTAGTCAATAAAGTTAGAGCCCATGAAGTGAAGGGAACAATAATAGAATAGAAAAGAAATTGGCTGAATGGACAAGAAACAGAGCAGTAATGAACAGTTGCTTTTCAGAACAATGGTTCACATGGTCCCTTGCTTTTCTTGATACATATTAATATATAGGCTGGCGTGTAAAATATAGAGATTAAACAAAACCTTGAGGTGTTGTGAACTGTGAACATCAAAAGGACGTTCCACAGGATAGTGGAATGAGCAGAAAGGTCACAGATGAAATATAATGCAGAAGCATAATTCATTTTAGTGTAAAGAATGAGGAAAGCCCTAAAAGATCAAGGATATAATTCTAAAGCGGGTGCAGGAGCAGAGCTACCTTTGGTATATGCTCAATTGTGCACGGATATGGGAATTAAGTGAATTGCATTTACAGACAGCCAGTGTAGGCATAACAAGCCAGATGGCCTACTTTTGTGTTGTAAGGGTGAGAAATAATAATGGGGAACCTGGAGATGGAAGAAGAGTTGAATAAATACTTTGCATCAGTCTTCACAGTAGAAGACACTAATAGCATCTAAAAATTACGAAACATTCAAGGGCAAAGGAGGAGATGAAATACAATAACTGTCACTACAGATGAAGTGGTGCTAGGGAGACTAACGTGGCTAAATACCGACAAGTCACCTGGACCTGATGGAATGCATCCTAAGGCATTTAAAAAAAAGTGAGTGCACTGATATTAATCTTGCAGGAATTCTTAGATTTTGCAGAAGTCCCAAAAGATTGCCAATATAACACCTTTACTTAAAAAGGGAAGGAGACAAAAAAAAAAGGCAGGCTACTTTAATGTCCATTACAGCATGCTGACTCGGTGGTTAGTACTGCTGCCTTACAGCGCAGGGAACCTGGGTTTGATTCCAGCCTTGGGTAACTGTGTGGAGTTTATACGTTCTCTGGGTGCTCCAGTTTCCGCCCACAGTCCAAATATGTGAAGCTTAGGTGGACTGGCCATGCTAAATTGCCCCATAGTATCCAGGGATATGCATGCTGATGGATTAGCCATGGTAAATACGGGGTTCTGGGGATTGGGTGGGTTGCTGGGTCTGAGTGGAATGCTGCTCGGAGGGTCAGTGCAGACTTGATGGGCCAAATGGCTTCTTTCCGTATTGTAGGGAGTCTATGATTCTATTCTATTTGGAAATGCATAATATGATTAAGTAAATCTTTCTAGTAAAGCTCCTTTGCACTCCCTCAAGGGCTTTAACATTCCTCCTTAAATAAGGTGCCCAGAACTGAACACAATATGCCAAACGTGGTCTGACCAATGAACTGTAGAGGTGTAACATCGCTTCCTTGCTTTTATACTCTATGCTTCTATTTATAAACCCAAGGATCCCATAAGTCTTCTTTACAACTGTTACAACTTGCCTGGCAACCCTTCAGAGAATCATGGACTTGAACCCTGAGGTTCCCTCAAAGTTGTATCATTGAGCCTGTATTGTCTCTCCATGTTTCTCTACCAAAATGCATTACTTCATTTTTTTGTATGGACAGTCATCTGCCAAGTGTCTGTCCATTTGGCCAACTTGTTAATGTCCCTCTGAAATTGCTCTGTTTCATCCTCACGATTCACTATTCTCACTAGCTTAATATTATTTGTAAATTTAGAGATTTTGCCCTCAACGCTCAACTCCAAATTGCTTATATAAATTGATAAAAGCAAACGTCCCAACACTAAACCCTGGGGAACACCACTTTCAACTAGTCTCCAAGTCTGAGGAATGTCAATCTATTCCTACCCTGTTACTTATCCTTTAGCCAACTTCTAATCCATGCTGCCAAGGACCCATCAATCCCAAATATTTCTAATTTGCTAATCAACCTGCCATCTGGCACCAAATCAAATGTTTTCTGAAAATAGAGGAGTTGGAATATTAGTTAAGTGGACAAAGAATACAGAAAGCTACAGAACAGAGGGATTTGGGAGTCCTCATCTATAATCATAAAAAGCTTACCAACAAGTTCAGCAGTTAACAGGGAAGGCAAATTCAACACTGGCTTTTATGGAGTGAAGTAGCTTATGGAGGTTTCAAAATGTAATAAGAGTATAAAAGTAGGGAGGTTTTGCTAAAACCATACAAGGCACTAGTAAGACCACACCTGGAATACTGTGAATAGTTTTCGGCCCCCTATCTAAGGAAAGAAACACTGGCATTGGAGGCTGTCCAGAGAAAGTTCATTTGACTGATAACAAGTATTGGTTAGCTCAGCTGCCTGGACAGCTGTTTTGCAACACAGAGTGACACCAACTGTGCAGATTCAATTCCTGTACCAGAGGTCACCATGAAGGTCCCACCTTCCCGACCTCAACCCTTGCCTGAGGTGTAGTGACCCTCAGGTTAAACCACCGTCAGTTGACTATGTCTCTCTCTCTCTCTGTAATTAGAGACCAGCCGTATGGTCCTCTGGGACAATGGCAGTGTGTAATGATGGTTGGATATTTACATCAAAAACGCTGATAAAAGATGAAACACCATTAGGAAATATATTTAACATCAAAACACCAATGATAAGTTTAAGGAACTGTCTTTCCAGAAAAAGAAAAATTCTGCAAAAACCTATGCTCAATGAGAAGCAACTCAATACCAAATCTTATCATGCAGCAAAGCAGACAAGTGCTCATTTGTATTGATAGCTTACTACAGATGGATTGAATGGTAACAATATTCTAACAGCTAAATAAACAGATAGCTATTGAAAGAGATACCATACTTCATGCATCTGGAAGTGAAAGTTCTAGACTAAAATTTCTTAAATGTTAGGCAAACTTTGGATATTTTTAATTGTGTATCCATGTATAGTAAATAAATAATAAACTCCTGAATAAAAATACGAAAAACTGAAAACACAAAGCAAGTAAGGTGGCATCTGTGGAGACAAAAATAACTACGAAGTAAACTTTCCTCAAAATTAGAAAAAAGAGACATGACAGGATTTAAGCAAGCACTGAGGCAGAGATATAATGGAGTGGAGAAAAGGTGAATAAATAAAGTCAGCAAGAAGGTGAAGAGCAATTGAGATTAAATGACAAAATGAACAACGGTGCAAAGAAAGTGGATGGCAATATGAGAAGAAACAAAAGATGGGTCTAGAAGAGGTATAGATGGCAATATGAGAATCATTACTAACAAATGTTGTAGAAAAGAAATGGAGTATTGGTTATGATCTGAAACTGCTTAACTCAATATTGTGTCAGGAAGGCAATTAAGTACCTAATCGAAAGACGAGATGCGATTCCTTGAGATTCAGGTGAGCTTCATTTAAACAGTTTAGGCGGCCAAGGACCCATAGGTCAGACTGAGAGTGGGACAGAGAATTAAAGTGACAGGCGACCAGAAGCTCAGGGTCATTCTTGCAAACTCAAAGGAGGTGTACTGCAAAGCAATCACCCAATCTACGTTTGGTCTCCTCAATGTGAAGAATAGTGAAGTCAAGGAAGGAAAGGGAAGAGTTAGAGATACAATATTTTTCCATATTAATGTCAGACAGAGATACTTGCCTGGGTTAGATTTATACACTTAAAACAAAATTTTAGTACCTACTCACCAAATCATAAATTTGATTTGCTAACTGGACTTTCTCGTCAGCATCTTCCAAGGCTTTATAATAGTCCTATAAAAATATGATTCAAGTGATTAAATATATATACAATATATATTAAATTAAACTTTAGAGGCAAAAGAAATGGTAACCTAGCCACCAGTGCCAGTTCTTTTTTCTCCCAAATCTTCAGAATGAGTGCAGGGAGCCTTGATGTGAGCAAAAGCCTACATTCTTTTGCAGGTTCACCTATGAACTCTACCACAGGGTCCAGGGAATAGCCTGGAGAGTATCAGCTGCCACTGCGGAATCACAGTTGAGGAGCTGTTGGAAGTGATCTTGCAAGCATTGATGGACGTATTGTCATCCTTGAGAAAGGCATCAACCCTGCAAGCTAAGGGGACTTTATCCATTTTATTTTAGGTCTACAGAGGGCCCTGGTTGCTTCAGAAAAGCTTTGCATAGCATGACATCAACATACTGTTGGTTTTCTCTTACCACCATTTGTCCTTTATTTGCTGGATTTGGTCTTTGGGCATCAACCTTAATCTGCTGCAATTCTGACTTCTTGATGTACAACCTTGGGTTATTCTGCCAGGCAACAAAGGCTACTTCCTTTTGCTCCACAGGATCACATATTTTCTTATAACTTTTTGGTCAAATCAGTCCTGACAAATGATAACTAGTACAGGGGATTCTATTTGATGCTACTGTTCTGAAACTGAGTTGGGTGTGTAAAGATTTTCAAGATTGATTGTGAGCTGCTTTTAAGTTTAGACATTTAACTTTTTTCTCTTGGACATTTTGTCCTTGTGATATCTTGTGTCGGATGGACGTTTATTACTGATAAAACAAGTTGATGATTTGTGTAACAGGCATCAGTCTCCTGCATGGATCAATTTATGCAGACTTTGCTTAGACCTTTGACTCAAACAATACTGTAATCCAGGAGGACTGAGCAGCATACTGGCTCAGTGCTAAGCACTGCTGCCTCAGAGTGCCAGGGACTCAGGTTTGATTCCAGCCTTCGGGGACTGTCTGTGTGGAGTATACAAGTTCTCCTGTGTACATGTGGGTTTCTGCTGGCTGCTTCAGTTTCCTGCCACAGTCCAAAAATACGCAGGTTAGGTGGATTAGCCACAGTAAATGTGGTGTTACAGGGAAAGGGTGGGGGGGGCAAGTCTGGGTAGAATGGTCTTCAGAGGGTTGGTGCAGACTCGATGGCCTCTTTCTACACCGTAAGGATTCTATGGCTCAGTGGTTTGATTTAGGATACCTCTCAATGCTATTGTATTAGTGCTGTGGAAGAAGATAGTGCTTGTTACAATTATGCCATGTTCAGCACACTATCAGGAAGACGACTCTATTTCCATTGGCTTTTCCCATATACTTTTTACCACAACGGTTCCTCCCCAGATATCAGAGTGTTGGCCAACCTTACCATTAAAGTCCAACTGAAGGTTAATCTTTCCTTCTTTTGAAATGACAGCAAAGACTTCATTAAGGCCAGAATAAAACTTTTCCTCAACAACTTGATCAGGTTAAGGGTCAGGCCAGAAGTACCAATGACTACGGTAAATTGATTGTGGCTAACCATGGTATCAACAAACTACAGTCCCTCTAATTTTTCATGCTGCCGTGCATGGACCTTGGAGATCCGTGAACAGTGGCGACTTCCAGAACTGGAGGCTGACTGGCACGAGCAGACCTTCTAGGAGGCTGTGTCGCCACGGAGCTTACAAGGAACATTCGTCATGAGCCTTTTGTTCATATAACTGGGGTGCTTTGGAAGCGCATCAAGATCCTATTCCAGATGGCAAAACAAACTCAATGTCAGGCTTACTTTTCCAGCAGAACTTCAGTACATAAATCAAGAAATATTACCGAATGCAAACGTATAATCTGCTCTGCTAGTATCCTTCCATTTTTTAAAAAAAGCGTGTTTATTATATCTGCTTTAGAATTAAACTTAGACCAGTAATTGCTAAATTAAAAGGCATAAATAAAATACTTCTAGATAGTCCAACAGGTTTATCCTGTGATCATCTAAGCTGTGCACTTCAGGAAGACGTGAATTTCAATCTGTATTAAACAAGCTGATCTCATCTTGCCCTTGAATATAGGCACGAAAACTGCCTCTGCAATATGTGGTTAAGAAAAGCATGCTCATATTCTTACTCCTGGTGTTTATATACTTCCATCCAGGATCACAAATTATGTGGATGTTGCACAAGCATAATGACCTTTTGTGGCCTCTCAATGGCTTGGTAACAATTCATGGTTAAATAGTTTACTGACACTTTCTGTCAAGGCTCAAATCAATAATATATTTTATGCAAAGAGCAGTAGTCATAGAACGCTTTCAGAAGTGAGAAAGTGAGTAAATTGAAAAAGAAAATGAGCAAAAACATGAAGTTTCTCCTCCTGTCCCCAAGCAGGATTTGTTACTATCACTACTTAATGACAGGACTGCACTGCTCAAGCACAACTTGTTTCATTGCCATGTATTTGCACAATCCAATTTGAGTGACTCCAATGTTGTGAATAGACAGAAACTTACAATTGATATTTTGTTGATAGTTTAACAAAATCAAACAAACAAAATAGTACTTGCCTTCTTGATTGCTTCCATCTGTTCCTCTCTCCATTCTGGCTTGTTTTTTTTGGCATTGACAAAGAACTCATTCACCCTTTGTTCTAACTGATCCATTGCATCTGTGTGGGGAGGAAAGGAAATCAGCTATTTTCAGTTATTGGAGTTGCCAATCTTGGGCAAAACACAGGTTTAATCCACATCAATATCACTGATTTTTCATCATTGTACATGGAACATTTAATTAAAAGGGAAATGAACTTTAATGCCATCCTTATGAGAAGTTTCTTTATCTAAATTCATAAGACTGAGTTTTCTCAGCTCTGTCAATAACAGGACTTAAAGCAAGAATCTAACAAATATAGTACTGTACTTGGGATTAAATTGACCAGTACTTTGATTAAATGATAACTTGACTACCAATTTTTGAAATTGGCCAGTGTAAATTTACAGTGTATGTTAATTAAGAGACTACATAAGAATTTTACCACCTAGTGGCAATGAAACACTTTGATCATGCTGTGTTTCACCCCACCAATCCAAATTTTTTATTAAGCTGTGCAAGATTTTATACAGTATTTCAAGTCAACAGCATGATACTTTTTTTTTTAACAGGTTGCCCTGCATCCATCAACTATATTCACAAGAATACTTCAATCAAGGGTTAGTCAACACAATTGGGATTCAGTTAGAAATAAATAAGACAGAATGTATGTGAGACAAGTAGATAATGCAGCATTCACTTAAGTGTTCTTACTGCCACTACGCATTTTCTTCTTCAAAGGATAGAAAGGCTCCTAGGAATAGTGATCAATAGTGACTTGCATTCAAAAGCAGTGCAATTTTTATTAATATTCCTTCTTAATGTTTTCCTTCACATATATGAAATACCCTTTATTTCTTTCCTCACGTTTTTGCGTTGCCTGCATTTTATGTTTTGTGAGTTTCCAAAAAGAAACTTAATAAGTATAAAAGATACTTAACAGGATCAAAAGAAAATTACAGATGAGTAAGGCAATTCAGCCCTCCTGCAGATACTAAAATCCTCCATTTGCAGCATCCAATTCTGTGTTAAATGATAAATGAAGTAAATCTTTAAAGAATTCAGAAACACCAGGAGGTAGCACAGGTTCGTTGTCGGGAAGGCAACATTTAGAATACATACCAACAGGAGTTCTTAGCAAGTTTTATCAACAACTGAATGGGTTGTTAGCAACAATGACTGAAAACGTAGCACCATAATAACTTAATAAATAAAATAACTTCAAAAAGAGGTTGGTATTCTAAAAAAAAATTACAGTCCAAAAAGCCTATTAGTTGGTTTTTAAAATTTGTAACAGATCACAATAAAAAAAATGCATGGCCCTTATATACAATAAATCTGTGTAGCTCAAATTATTACCAGCAATTTCAAATTTTTAAGTGTTAAGTCTTCTTGTTGCCTTAAGCTTCTTTTTCACTTCCATAAGCTTCTGATAAATGAGCTTTACACAGATCAGTTGCATTTTGCTGTATAACTGCATTTTAAGGAGTTTACTGTGATTTTTTCTGATTGCATAGTTTCTAACATAGCTAGAAACAAACTTTTATTTAATACACATAAAAATGTTCAAATGAGACTTCTAATTAATGTGCTAAATAAATCAAATTCAAATGCTTCAATCCAAGCAGTGGTGATCAAAGTTTTGAAGCAGAGAAATTATGGTTGGTACCTGTTCTAGCAATAAAGGTAATTGAAAGCCAAGTCTCCTCTAAAACAATTTTACTTATTTTTAGTTACTAGAATGTTCTGATAAATTTTAAATTGCATTTACTCTGCAAGGGCAATTCCACAACTAATTTTAGTGGATTTTCTTAGCCTAGTTTTGGCTGATACTTTCACTAATGCTTACCTAGTAAACCACGTACATCAATGCTCAGCAAATTACTGAAAATGCTGAGTGCTTGTAACTGCACGCAGTCTACAAGGTTTGTTTGGTAAGAATCTTAATAACTGTTTGTAGATGTGTTTTAATAACAAAATGCCATCAATTTCAATATTGCCTCACCAGAAACTCTTAATTACAGTTGGAATGGGGTGAAATTAACTAATAATGGAGATATTTGAAAAAAGTTCACAGTGACATACCGTAGATTGCTATATAATGTAATTTATTAAGCTAGTCAAAAAGAAAAATCTTCATAATAACTCTCTACTTTTGAAATGTAATGCCATAATTCATTTTGCTGTATAGCTGCATTTTAAGGAGTTTACTGTGATATTTTTTGCCAAATGAATCTGATTATCTAGTTTCTAACATAGCTAGAGACAAAATTTTATTTAATACACATGTAAATGTTCAAATAAGACTTCTAATTTACGTGCTAAATAAAATCAAATTAAAATGCTTCAATCCAAGCAGTGGTGATCAAAGTTTTGAAGCAGTGAAATTATGGTTGGTACCTGTTGTAGCAATAAAGGTAATTGAAAGCCAAGTCTCCTTTGAAAACAATTTTACTTAATTTTAGTTATTAGATTGCCCTGATAAATTTTAAATTGCATTATTTCTATTTGATTTACTTTAATCGATTAATATTTACAGAAAACCAGAGATGGATTATTTTAATATATTCCTGTACTTCAATTGAGAATAACACAAGAATGCAAATATTAAAAACTGCAAACTTAGAAAACCATTCTCGTATCAGGCGTTAAAGTATTTCATTATTTAATATATGTATGCACAAGTGCAATATTTACAGTAAAGATATTTTTAAAATACGTTAATGAAATTCAACATTTAAAGGTTATCACGGAAAAATTGCTGATATCAGCAGTTACAATGACATCAAAGAATGATGTCGCATGGGGAGATCACAGATTTTTTTTACGCATTTTCAGACCGAGCCACAGAGTGCAATAATGGTCTCACTAAAGGTGAGTATTCAAGAAAACATTCGCAAAGTCTGTACAATTAATCATTTATGGAAAAAAAACCAAGTGCAGCTAAAAAGGGAAGAGAAGTTGCCACCTAGCGCTGGACCAAGTGATGGACGCTGTTGCTATGATGTACGTTGCTATGACTCTGCAATTGAGTGGCAAAAGATAAGTGATCTTAGAAAAGGAACTTAAAAAAAAGTAAAAGTAATTATAACAAATTGCAAATTATCGGAATATATCAAAAACGACTCGGTAACTGAAACTAAAGGAGGTTTTATTTTAGCTGAAACTTTTATTTCCTGAATCTTTTCAAATGTTGCAAAGGTGCAATATTTAGGTTTTGGGTCAAGAGGCATTTGTTTTGAAAAGAAACTGAAAGAGGTACGATGGAAGGAGAGGGAGGTGTCGCGGGTTTCGTAATGTGGCTGTAAGAATGTTCAGTGCAGTGTCCCGGCATTTTAAAAAAAAGAATGGGTGAGTTGTGCGCCTCTGACATGACTAACGTGGCTCCGCATACTCTGTACTTGCAGGTCCATCTCCCTCATTTCCGTAAACCTGTCGCGCAGATCCATGGGAAGTTGTTCGATCACTGTCGAGAGAGGAAAACAACAACAGCGTTAATGGTGTCTTTTCGCTTCGCTCCGCCCGGCCCTGCCAGAGAGAGGGGAAAAAACCAATCCCAACTTCACACCGCTGCCTTACACTCAATACTCACTTTCCAAGTAATCCTCCAAGTACAACATTTCGAGTAGGGGTGGTTTTTTTTAAAAAACACCGGACGATTTTTTTTAAACGGGATGGTTGTTTTTTTTCCTTCCCCCCTAAAATGGTTCCAATATGGCGTCTCAAACCAGCGCCGCTCGTTCGTTTAAAAAAAATGGGGAATGGCAGAAAAAAACTTCGGCGCCTCGGTTCCGCCCTTCCCCGCCCCGCGCGCTCAAATCCCGCACTCCGATTGGTGGGCCGGCGGCCCCTCAGTTTCGTTGGCGCGGTTTTTCCTTGTTCGGCATGCCCACAACACCAAGGGAATGTTGGGAGATGTAGTCCAGGTCTTTCCGTTGGAGGCGGGCAGCCGGCGGCCTCTGTGTTTCTTGACTCGCGTTAAGCCTGAGCTCCCTGATCGATCGTTGATGCTACGGATGATTTGGGGTGAGGCGGGGTTCGTTGTTCAAGTTGTACCGGCTCCGACATGCACTTGTTATTTCTGATTATTGTTTCGGTCGTTTGGTTTAAACAATTTGAGACCCGTTTCCGAATACACGGCAGCATGAGCGAGCGGGGCTGGAAGATGCTCTCTTTGATTTGTACGTATCCCGCACTCAACTTCCACACAACTCAGCAATATCTCTCCATTCACTGATTCATTGCACGCATGCAAGAAGATGCATCAAACAACAGAGACCCATCCTGTTGGTGCAGCTTCTGACCAGAGGGATGTCTAATTTGTCCAGTCCCCTGCTCAACTCCTTTTTAAAAGTCATTCGAGTATCTACAACTGTTAGCCTTACTGATCCCTGATCATAACACTTCATTCTTCAGGTGAACTTGAAATGAATGTAGTGTATTAAGAGGGTTTTTTTTGTACGATCTCAGGAAAGACTCAACTTCTAAAAAGTAATTCGAAGATCCAGATTGATATCTGAAAGGTTGACACGAGATTTCATGTTTTAAAATTTTTACTGTGGCAAACAGAAGAAATACGCTACCGTATTGACTGAACACTTTTTTGTAGCCAGAGTATAGTTGCCATTTTACTTTTTATAGAACCTAGAAACTATTTTTAAAAAATGCCTTACACAGCTTCTTTAAGTAGTCCTTGCATTATCTTGTAAAAGCAAAAATACTGCGGATGCTGGAAATTTAAAATAAATAGAGAATGCAGGAGAAACTCAACAAATCTGGCAGCATCCGTGGAAACAGAAATACTTAATATTTGAGCCCAGTATGTGTCTTCAGAACTACAAGATGCAGTAGTTGAGTTCTGAGGTGTCATATTGGACGCGAAACGTTATTTCTGTTTTTCTCTCCACAGATGCTGCCAGACCTGCTTTACATCTTTTAGGGACTTGGGAAACTACCGGTCACTGTAAATATATTAGTGCCATTATCTCCACTTTCATGACATTTAATCTCTAAAAGCCGCGTAACCTTGTCATCTGGCAGATTTCAGAACAGATCATATAACCCGTTCAATTTACCGGAGGTTAAAGACACAGTCCTGCAACCTCATAATCTCATAATTGTAACACCCATTCCTACTCAATAAATAACTTATTTTGAACAAGTAACTTGGAAAATTTGTGAAATGTGACCTTGGTGCAAAAACCTACTACTTAAGGAAAAAG